>NC_057811.1:90643594-90754467 GCF_018294505.1 Triticum aestivum
GGAGAGAGGGAGAGAAGAGATAACGGGCGGGGGGGAGAGAGGGAGAGAAGAGATAACGCGCGGTGGGTGTGGATCTGGTTTGCCGTCCGCTGTTTTGTCTCTTTGCCGTCTGCTAGCAGACGGCAAAGAGGGGGCGTTTTTCTTTTCCGTAAACGGCTCGTTAGTGGGGGGCCACCTCTCTCTTTGCCGTTCGCCAGCTGACGGCAAAGATTCTTTGCCGTCCGCCAGCTGATGGCAAAGATTCTTTGCCGTCCGCCAGCTGACGGCAAAGAAGTGACTGATGGCAAAGGCCTGTTTTGCCGTCTGCCATTTCTTTGCCGTCTGCTTTTGCGTAGCTGATGGCAAAGACCTTCTTTGCCATCCGCTAGCAGACGGCAAAGAGCTGGCAGATGGCAAATTAGCTGATTCCAGTAGTGTCAGCTACATCGGTACTCTTTTGTATGTTTCATATTCGCCAGGGGCTGCTTATCGCCCCATAACACGGCAACAAAGTCCGAACACTTCTTGTATACAAGTTCGGCACCCCGAATTTAGCATTATATGAATTGGCTCCGAATCATGTCTTTGGTCAATAGTTGGGTTGCCCGGCTCCTGTGCTTGCTACCTACGTTCCGCTCTATCGGCTAGGGTAGTAAAGGGAGAACTACTGCGATTATGCCCTGGCCCTGACCGGATGAGCACCTTAGTAGAGAAAGCCGAAAACTGACTGTCATGATATGGCGAGAGCCGGTCAGCTGTTCGAGGGTTACAAAATCGTTGGAGATTTTTTTCCGCGTCACGCGAAGGGTTGGCACTTCCCGATCAGATGCTGACAGCACCCTGGCTTGGACCAGGGGCTACGCACTTGCTTAATTATAAAACTCCTATGGCTAAGTGAGGGCGTTTAAGCCGTATAGTCTGATTGCCTTGTTCGTTGCGCTAAACAACTCCTTCAAGGACCATATAATTGGATCAAGATTGTTTAGGTCCCATCCTGAACACCTCCGTACTAATTACGTGAGGGAAGAAGCCGACGACTGGCCAACCCTCAGATTGAATATAACACGGCCGCACAGGAGGAAACAATTTAAAGGATAACCAAATTACATTACAAAACAAGCTTTGTCTTTATAATACAAGGCAAAGGACAACGTGAATGTATTCATTCGAAAATAATGTCCTTCAAACATTGAGCTGCCACAAGTCGAGACCCTTCTATGACATCCGCAAAATATTTCTCGGGTGTGCGGTGCTCCTTGCCCTCCGGCGGCCCGCTGGCAACTTCAACATCGTTCATCTTTGCCCACCACATCTTGCAGCGAGCGAAGGCCATACGGGCACCTTCAATACAGGCAGAGCGCTTGACGACGTCCAACCGCGGACGGGCTTCCATTAGGCGCCTCACGAGTCCGAAGTAGCTGCCGGGCAGAGCTTCGGCTGGCCATAGCCGGATTGTCAAATCCTTCATGGCTAGTTCGGCCACCCGGTGCTGCTCCACTAGCTGCTTCAGCTGATCGGTGAAAGACACGGGATGCTCTGGCGCCGCATACTGCGCCCAGAATAGCTTCTTCGTAGAATCTTCTCCTTCGGCTCGATAGAACTCTGCAGCGTCTGATACGCTGCATGGTAGATCCGCAAAAGCTCCTGGGGAACTCCGAACCCGGGTTAGTAAAAGGTACTGCCTCTCCGCATACTTGCTTTGCATCTTAAAAGCCTTACCCGCCGTGATTTTCCTGGCCTCCTGGATCTCCTGGATGACGGCCTGGGCCTCATTCCGCATGGTCTCTGCGCCCTAACGAGCCTTGGTGAGTTCGGCTTCCCGAGCCGACGCATCATTCTCCAAGGTCTCACATTTTTTCACTGCATCTTGGAGCTCCTGCTGGATTTCCTTGACACGGGCCTTGAGCTTCTTACGGGCGGCTTGCTGCTGGACAGCCTTCTCCTCGGCCTCGCCCAGGGCCTTCCTCAGGGCCTCGACCTCGGTCGCGGCTCCTGCATACATTTCGACATTACAGTCAATACACAGCGCGCTTTCCGAACACACAGCAAGACATTACTTACCTTGCTTCTCCTGCAGCCGCACCCTAACCTCGCCGAGCTCGTTCTCGGTCCGCTCCAGCCTCTGCCTCAGTTTAGAGACTTCAGCAACATGTGAGGTCGCGGCCAACAGCGACGCCTGCTTATGCACACAAATCACGTTAGTCTCCTTCACTAGAGGATTGATCCTCTGTCCGGCTCCTCTTACCGAGCACCGGACAGTGTCTTAGGGGCTACTGACTATATGGGGTTTTTTCTCTGTTATTTACCTTGAAACCTGTCAACAGGTTGCTGCAGGCTTCGTTCAGTCCACTCTTGGCGGACTAAACCTTCTCGATCACCGCGCTCATAAGAACACGGTGCTCGTCCATACGGAGGCGCCTCGTAGCGCCTCCATCAGGTTATCCGGCGCCCCTGGATGGACAGGGGCCACTGGCGGAAACGGTGCACCCCCTCCTTCAAAGGCGGCTGCCCGCTCGACTCTGGAGCCATATGGGTCTCCGGAATCGTATCCGGCCGAGGGCCAAGCTGGATGCGGCCCTCTTCGCTAGTCTCCATGGGGATCGTCTCCTCCATGTGTCCAGCAGTGGAGGCTTCGCCTCGCGGTGCCTCCCGGACAGCGTCCCGGGTTCCTCCCCGGCTCGGATCGGCCCTCCGGGACAGTGCCTCGGCATCGTCCCCGGCCTCGGGGGAGTAAGCAGGCGGTGGCGACTGGCTCGCCATCTCCGACGGAGCCAACGAACTTCCAGACGAGGATCGCTGGATTAGGTCGCAGGCCGGACTGCAATAGTACGGTTAACTACATCAAGATAATGGAGAGAAGGGGCTGGATGTGCGCATAAATAAGCCATGTCACTTATGATGCATCCTGGGGCTTTGTGCGGGGGCGTCGCTCCGGACTACTGTCAACGTTCCACGCCGCGTTGGCCGCCGGAACGCCTTCCCCTTTTTAGGCGCCTCCGCCTCCAGATATGCCGGAGCCGCCCTCTTCTTCTTCCTCTCCTCAGGGGGAGGATTGTTTTCTTCCTCCTCTTCCTCTCCCCCGTTCTCGTGGAATTGTCACGGCAGATGTCCTCGTGAAAGGACTTAGTCATGGAGCCATCGCAACTAGGAAGCTTAAAGGGGTTAAAGTGGGACAAAGGACACGAGGGTTTAGACTGGTTCGGCCCCTTGCGGTAAAGGTAAAAGCCTAATCCAGTTGAGGTGGAATTGCTAGGGTTTTGATTACCAGGGAGCAAATCTGCTATGCCCGGTTCTCGATTTGATGTTACTTGCCCTAAGCCGCCGGCGGGTCGTCCCCTTATATACATGGGTTGACGCCCCGCGGCCTACAGAGTCCCGGCCGGCTCATAAACAGTGTCCGGCTCGGTGACTAGTTAATCTTGCCTTACAACACAAGTCATGCCATTACGGGGGTTTATCACTACGGGCCTTAAGTCGCCTGCGGGCTTTAGGCCCTTTATTGAACCGTCATCTTCAAGCTTGATATTGGGCTTCATATGATAAATCGTCATAGCGTAACCCGGCCCCTCCTAGGCAGGTTACACTAGTAGTTATATCCCCAACATTAGGCCCCAGATTGATTTGAACCGGTTCATGTCAATCTTCATTACCTTAAGAAAAAGCCTTCTATCTTCTGTCTATACAAAAGTTATAACCCTCCATGACGTCATCTTCTGGATTCATGATAACCCGCCATGACGTCATCTTCCATTAAATTTATATTTTATTCTGTCATATCCCAACGGATCCTTATCTTAATGACCATCCCAAAAATCGAGGCGTCGGAGTAGCTGGATAACCACGTTTGGCCTCCTCATTTTTCGCGCCCGCTTTATCAGTCCTCCTTTATAAATAGGCACCACCTTCGATCTTTCCTCATTCTCCCTCTTTCGTCGTCTTCTTCCTCTCGCTACTCCACCGCCGCTCGAGCTCCGCTGCCGCCGCCGCAGAGCATCTCGTCTCCGTCGATCTTGGCCGCTGCATCAACCTGAATCGATCAGAGAACGGCGGCGACCCTCCGCAGTAGATCTGCAGCTGTAAGTCCTTGTCGTCCCGCACCCCAGATCCGCATTTAGGGTTTGCAAGATCCTCTGTGTTTTTGCTATTCATCATAGTTTCTTCAGAGTTCCTCCACTGCGGCCTCTTTTGATTTAAAAGGCAACATATACTCCCGCGGTAATCGTTTTATGCCCATTTTTGACACTAGCAGATCCCTTTTCTTCATACAAAGGCCTCATTAGAACTCACGAACTCATCTGTACCAGTTTTTAGGTCTAGAATATTTTCTTTTCTGAACGACCGTTTGATCCAAAATAACAGCTGCAACCTGCGAAAGTTGTTTGTGCGACACTTAGGCAAAAAATTGTATCTGTTAGCCATGGCGACTCTTATCGCCGGCTTAAAAAGGCAATGCTCAATCAATAATTCTGACCACTCACAGTGGTTTAAATAACTTAACTGCTTATGATGCCCATGGCGGCTTGAATAATCTGATACAATTAGCCATATGTCATTAGGCCCCTTCATAAGCCGCCATCTTGAATATGAATTGAAATATTTTCTCCGGCTTAAATTTGAGCCGGAAATTTTTATTTTGTCATAGGCTTCCAACTCCATAATGCCGCCCAAGGCTCCCAAAGCACCCGTTACATGCAACTGGGTTAAATCCATCATCACAGATAACACCTTTAAAGAGTTTGTGAAGACGAGTTATTTGCCGAAGAAGGAAGTCATGTCCTATCGTGCTCCTGATCCGACAGAAGAAAAACCTCAACCCAAGGAAGGGGAAGTTATTGTCTTTACTCATCACATGAACCGGGGCTTTTCTCCACCCGGCTCAAAGTTTTTCAGAGACGTCTTGCACTTTTTTGACCTGCGACCTCAAGACATCGGGCCTAATTCCGTGTCAAATATCTGCAAGTTTCAAGTGTTCTGTGAGGTGTACCTTGGAGAAGAACCCAGCTTGCTACTCTCTAGAGAGTTATTTTATTTGAACCGTCAAAATGAACGTGCCAATGGGCCCAGCTTGGAGCTTGGTGGAATCTCAATCCAGCGACGGAGGGACTGTCTCTTCCCGTATGCCGAACCGCCGAGTCACCCTAAAGATTGGAACCAGACGTGGTTCTACTGTCAAGACACTTCTCCGGCTAATGAGAACCCTCTACCCGGCTTTCGCGCCCTGCGCCTGGAGTCAAACCCCCTGCCAGATAAACTATCTCTGGCTGAACGTCAAACACTTGCCCCCACCATGAGCAAGGTCAAGGCTCTTCTGGGAAGTGGCCTAAATGGCATTGACCTGGTCTAGGTTTGGCTTGCCTGGCGGGTTATCCCTTTAAGCCACCGCCCCGGCTTGATGTGCGATTACACAGGTCAAAAGAATGATCCTCTGCGGCACAGCCCTGATGACTTACCTGAGGATGTTGTCGATGATATGACCAAGTCTCTTCTGAATGAGAGCCTGGCAGATTGTGGGAAAGTAGGCTTAAGTCCCTTCTGCAAAGCTAACCCGGCTCCAGCGGTAAGCTATTGACTTGAGCATTTTTACCTTCAACTTTAACAATTTCGTCTTTTACTCAAAAACCTTTGTTTATAAGTCACAGGCTGATGAAAAATTTTGGAAGGTCAAGTATGACCATGAGGCTACAAAGAAAGCCAGAAAAACTAAAAAGCCGCTAGGAAAGCTGCTGCCCGGAAAAAGGGGAACAAACCTAGCACCTCGGATATGCTTCATTTGGAGGATACCTCCGAGTCAGAGGTAGCTCTTGACTCTTTAGGCTCCTTTTTTAACCATCTTATTGACACTGATTATCATCAGGAGGATACAGGAGCGAGTCATGTAGCGATTGAAGAGTAACCCGGAAAGTAAGATTTTCACATCCTTTAGCTTACCAAGATCCTCAATTTCTTTTGAAGCGACAGATTCACGAGAGCCGGAGGCAGACCCAGACCAGTAAAGACGCGGAACTCTCCTCCGGCTTACCCGATGTAACAAGAAAACGTCGGACTGAGGTCATCTCCGATTTACATTCTTTGTATCCTTTGGCGGGTTTCACTCGTCAACCACTCAATTCTTCTGACTCAAACTATCAGGGAACTTCACCTTCCTCCGGCGAATCAATGCAGTCTAATATGCCGGCTTTCAAAACCGCTCCAGGGTAATGATAATCTGTTTATCTTGTGCTTATCTTACTCATGTTTTTGTACTAACCCTTTGATTTTCACACAGCGTACAAGTAAAGCCCAGCAAGAGGGCGAAGAAGAATAAGCCGGCCGAAGAGCCGATCTTGACTGAACCGGAGCTCAGAACGGCTGCTCCTGATACCTCCACTCATGAGCCGCCGCCTGAACCAGCCCACGATATTCGAACGCCTACTGCTGATCCGCCTGTTGAGCAAGCCATTGATGGTTCTGAGAACCCGGAGATCCCTAGCCCAGCCAAGGCGGATGACCCGGACATCAAAATCATCAAAACTGACTTTGTTGAGCCGGGGAGACCCACCGTGCTGGCCAAGTGCTCCGCCAAGGAAGAACTTCTGGAACTCCGCAAAGCCAAGCTGGATGTCACTGATTATACTCATCTGAGTATTGGAGAAATCGTCTCTGGTTATATAAATCAAGTGCACAACAGCCGTGACATGGAAATTGACATGGTGAAACAGATACACCAAAAATCTGAGGTATAACTCTTGTTGCTATACTTTATTTATCCTTACTATACCAGCCCCCAAGTCTATTGCTTAAAATGAAATATGCTATAGACTTAATACCAGCTTAGTAATACATGCAAGAAACTTGGCTTATCCTGTAGCGCCCAAGGGCCGGCTTAGACAGCATGTTTGAACCGGTCCTTATCATGTTTTAATCAAGTACTTGAACTGTCGGGTGCTTGGTGCGACATATGCCAACGGATGGCTTATCTGTGTGGGTGCCAATAAAACGTCGCCGGTGCCTGGAAACGGGATGAGGCGAAGACATGCACGCCGGCGGATCTTACCCAGGTTCGGGGCTCTCCGAGGAGATAACACCCCTAGTCCTGCTCTACGGGGTCTCCGCATGATCACTAGATCGGTGAAAGTAGCTACAATCGCTCCTAGAGCTGTTTGGTTCAAGGGAGAAGAAGAACAAGGCTAGCTCTCTCTTCTCTCTATCTATGGTGTGTGTGTGCTATGCTTAGAAGCCAACTATGCTCAGAGGCCAACCCTTTGCATGGGTGCTCCGGGGGGTTTATATAGGCCTACCCCCCGGGGGTACAATGGTAATCCGGCTGGGCGCTGGTCCCAGCCGTCAGTGTCTACGCTCGCCGGCTTCTCCGCCGGCTGTTGGGTCCCGCCGACTGGTGGGTCCCGCCGGCTGTCGGCTTCTCGGTCGACAGGCCGGCCCCACCGCCTAGGGTCTTGTCGGCGGCTGCTTACTGTAGCCTCGCCTCTGATGACGAGGGCTTTGTCGAGGTAAGCGTGGCTACAGTGGGCCGCCTCGGGGGCTCTCACTGTAGCCTTACCTCGTCTTGTCTCCTTAATGGGGCTCCTGCTTCGAGGAAGGGAGTAGCCGGCTTCTGGGGGCCGGCTACGCTCTTGGCCGACTGGGAAAGGCCGGGCCGCCTTCACGCCTCTCTCTGGCTGAAGGGGCCCGCCGCCCGTGGGCCGTACGGGAGTCTGTCGTGGATGACGTCGAGGCTAGCATGGCTACAGTGCCGAGCCGCACGGGAGACGGCCGTCCCGTACGGCCTCCTGTAGCCATGCCCGCCTCGGGCTTCGGGGGTAGTGGGCCGCACTGTGGCCACACCCCGTCTTGTCGTCGTTATGTGGGAACAGCTTTGGTGGTTGTGGTCTCGGCCGGCTTCTTGGAGTCGGCATTCTTCTTGGCCGGCTTCTTGGAGTCGGCCACCCTGTAGTCGCCCTGGGGAGGGGTTGCTGAGGCTGGGTCGCCTTCTGGGAGTCGGCTTCAGAGGTAGCCGGCCAGGGAAGGCGGCCCAATGCTTGGAGTGCTTGGAGGCCCGAAGGCCTGATAATTTTTTCAGAAGAACCAGGGGCAGTCGGTTAGGCTACCCGTGGCCATTTACTCCGACAGTAGTCCCCGAAGCTGATTGGGCTTCGAGGTGGAGTAGGGGTTGAGAAGCTCGATCAGCTTCCTATCTTGACAAGTCGGCAGCTGGGAGCCGGCTCTGGTTAGGCGTGCCGCCTCGGTCGAAAATTCTGGAGTCGGAGAGCGGGAGTTTGCCAACGCGTGCTCCGGGCCGCGGGCTGGTCGCAGGCCGCCTGCGGACCACGTGTCCAAAAAGCCTGCCAGCCCACGCGCGCGACGGGACGTTGCCGTAGGGCGGGGGCCCGCCACGTCCGCGCCTGGGCCCAGGCGTGGATTCTCTGCGTCCCGAAACCGCCCGCATGTCTCATGCGGCAGTTTCGGCTCGCATTTATGCGCAATAATCGCGAGGCGTGGGGGGAGTGGGTGCAGTTAATCCCCCGACTCCCCCCACGTTCGGCCTCTCCGGCCTTGCCTTGCAAGGCTATAAGTAGGGGGAGGTGGAGGGCGGCAGGTCCTCGCACGCTCCTCCTACTTCCACCGTCTTCTTCCTCTTGCCAGTTCTTGCGACAGCGCCTCGCCGCCGCGCTCTTCCACCGCACGCTCCTCCGCCACCGCGCTAGTTTTCGCCATGCCTCCCGCCATGGAGCAGTATGGCGGGGATTGGGACGGCTCCAACGTGCACGAAGACCACGTCGAGTTCCTCCGCCAGACGCGGCGGCTGCCCGGCGCGGACAAAGTGGAGGTCCGTCTCGCGCCGGCGAGGGAAATCAGGCCGGAGCCGCGGGAGGGCGAGCGGGTGGTCTTCCGCTCACATTTCTTACGCGGCATCGGCCTGCCAGCGAGCGCCTTCTTCTGCTCATGGATCGACTTCTATCAGCTCCAGCCGCACCATCTCACCCCAAACGCGGTGGTGCTGCTGTCCGCCTTCGTCACCCTGTGCGAGGGCTACCTCGGCGTCCTCCCCACCCTTGAGCTCTGGGGGGAGTTCTTCCAGTCGAAGCTGGGCACCCACATGCGGGGCGTGCCGGCTCAGACTGGCGCCTTCATCGCGTCGCGGAGATCGGTCGCCGACAACCCCTTCCCCGTCATCACTCTAATCCAATCGGTGAAGAAGTGGCAGAAGTCGTACTTCTACGTGCGGAACATCGCCCCACGGGGCGACTACATCAACCTGCCGGCTTATGTAGCCAGCCCACCGGCGGGCAGGCTGCCCCAGTGGTCCTTCCGGGCTGTGACACTGATGCCGGCCGGAAACGCCGCCATCGCCCGACTGCGGGTGATGGTCCAGTCGGAGGGCCTGACGGGGCCCGACCTTCTGGCCGCGTTCGTCACGCGCCGGGTTCTTCCGCTCCAGAGCCGGCCTCATCTGATCTGTCAGATGAGCGGCCAGCTCGATCCGAGCCGAATGTGCACCAAGGAGATGCCGCGCGAGGAGGTCGCCTACATGGTGAACTACCTTGCGAACTGCAAACTCACCGAAGAGTGGCAGTTCGGCAAGGAGCCATATAGCCGAGCCAATCCGCCGCCTACGGTATGCTCTCCTTGTCTCTTTTTCTCTCTCTTTGACTTGTTGCCGAGTTCCTCTTAGCCGACTCTAACTTAGTCGGTTTGCTTTTCGACAGAGCCCTCTGCTTCGGCCGGCCGACGGGTCAGACGCGGAGCGCCGATTCGTCCCCGACCGGGCCGAACACGATCTGGAGGATCCCGACCTGAGGGCGGTCGGTATGGACGACGACGTCGAGCCGGGTGGTGGCCAAGCCGGCGGCGAAGCAGGCGGCTCCGGGGTCAGTGCCACCTTTGACGACTGGCCGGACGACGATGAGCCCGAAGCCGTCCCGCGCCGCCAGCCGGCATCTGGACGCGGCGCGGGTTCCTCCGCCGCACCGCCTGCTCGGGGCGGAGGGCAGAAGCGTCGCGCCGCCCAGGGTCTGTTTGGCAGTCGAACGAAGAAGCCCAGAGGCGGGGCGGCAGCCACCAGGCGCGAGGAGGCGGCCGCGAAGGCGGCTCGCTTCCGCAAGACGGTGAAGCAACCGCAGACCGTGTCGGCGTAAGTCCGAATCTTTCTTTCGTATACTCTCTTTCTTTCTTTTCTTTGGTGGTTCCTGAAACCTTTGTCTTTTTCTTCAACGATCAGAGCTCCGTTGTCACTTGATCGAGCGGCTGCTGGCTCCGTCGTCGAGTCGCCAAGGGGCTCTGGGAGCACCACCCGCCGCGTGGACCCCCGCGCCGACCTCCAGGAGGCGACAGAAAGGAACGCGCGGGAGGCGCGGGCGGAGGCACGGAGGGCGGCCGCCGCCCAGGCGGCACGGGAGGAGGAGGCGGCGAAGGCACTCGCCGATGCCGCAGCCAGGGCCCAAGCAGAGGCTGAGGCCGCGGCGGCGGCAGGGGAGGTTTTGATGGTCACCCCGCTGCGCATCATGGCACCCGGGGACATGGAGCCCTCGCCAGGGGGAGCCAGCGGCGACCAGCCAGGGCTGGGGGGAAGCGGCGACGACGTCATCATCTTGGAGAGGGCGCCGGAGCCGACCCCGCCAACTGGGGCGGCCCAAGGCGGCCGGCCTGATCCGCCGCCTGCATAGTCGGCGGAGGGCGAGCCGGCCGTGAGGGCTGAGATGGCGGTCCGGACTCCGTCGAGCCGGCGTGCGGGGAAGGCCGCGTCGGAGCCGCAGAAGGCCGCATCGGAGCCACAGCCGGCCGTGGGTTCCAGCTCGTCGGCCCGAGATGCGGAGGCGGCCAGCGCTACCTCGGGGTGGACGCCAGGCGGAGGGACGGCCGTGGTGAACGTGGCTGCACAAGACGTCCGGACCCGGCTCCAAAGCCAAGCCGCGGCGCTGAGGCAGTTCACCGACGAGTTCCTCGCAACGCGGGCAGCCATCCGGGTTAGTATTCCCATCTTGCTTCTTCTTGATCTTGATTTCTCTTCTTGATCTTGATTTCTTCCGTGGGGGCACGTCAGTGCACCCACTGGGTGTAGTCCCCGAGTTCCGAGTCGGCTGCTGAGCAGGCGGCTTGGAACTTCTTGGTGGATTTGTCTTTTGCTATTCTTGTTCTTACTTCGGTCTTCTGTCCATCTTGCAGGACTATCACAACCTTCGAGCGGCCGCCTTCAACTCCCAGGCTCGGGAGCTGACTCAGAAGACCGCCGACCTTACTGAGAGCCGAGGTACGTGATTTGTTCTTTATCTCATGTGGGGGCGCATCAGCGCACCCACTGGGTGTAGTCCCCGAGATTCGGGCCGACTGCTGAGCAGTCGGGTCGGATCTTCCTAGACGACTTCTTACTGTTCTTCTTCTTCTGCCGTCTCTGCAGCGGCCAACGCCAGTCTGAGGGCACAGCTGGGGGTGTCCCAGACTGCTCTTCGTGCCAAGGATGCCGAGCTCGCCGCCTTGGTGTAGGAGCGCGACCGCCTGGTCAAGAAGCTGGCCGACCAGGAGGAAGGCCACAAGGCGGCCCTGAAGGCTGTGCAGGATCGCGAAGCCACTCTTCAGGCCGAGTTCGAGACGGAGGCGGCTGGCTGGGCTGAGGCCAGGCAGACTCTGGTCTCTGGCTACGGCCAGATCGAAGATCTGGTTGACGGTAAGCTGCCTACCTCTCCGTCCTTTCTTGCCATCTGCTACTTTGGCTTGTTTTCTGATTTTGGTGTTCTTTTCTTCCTTTCTTCATGTTCGCGCAGAATATTTCCCTGGCTATTCTACTGCTGCCAACCAGACCATCGAGGCCCGCCGCCAGGCGCGAAGGCAGGCTGGCTTTGAGATCTCGCCAACCGCCGGCCGTTCGCTGGAGGAGCAGCTCTTGGCGATCCAGGCCCGCATCTAGCCGGCTCACCGACTGCTCCGCCGTCTTCAACGTGCCGGGGCACAGGTCTTGGCCGCCCTCTGGCCCGGCCAAGTGGTCCCTCGCACCCCCAGTCGGACTGCCGACTGGCTGGAGGTGGCAGTCGGCCGCTTCGAAGCTTGGAAGGCCTCGGCGGCTCGCTCCGGCGCCAGGCGGGCGCTGGAGTTCGTCAAGGCCTGGTATCCCGGCCTGAGCCTGGACCAGCTGGCTACCTGGCGGCAGCAAGCCGACACAGAGCTGGAGCCGGCGCGGCCGGCCATCGTCCGGCGGGCTTCGGCAATCGCCGACTACACCGACACCAGCGTCTTCGCCCCCGAGGTGGACGACAACGGTGTTGCCCAGCCGGAGGAGTGGTTCGGGCTGGACCCGGCGTACGGTGAGGACTCGGCGGAGGAGATCGACTCCAGCGACGAGGGCGAAGAAGAGGAGGAGGAGGGTGAAGACGCCGAGCCGGCTGGTGGAGCAGCCGGCCAGCCTCAGCCTGACCGCACCTCCAGCACCACGTCGCGCGCGAGTGCGTCGCCTGCCGTAGGTGGTGGCCAAGCCGAGAC
This sequence comes from Triticum aestivum, assembly GCF_018294505.1. NCBI lineage: Eukaryota > Viridiplantae > Streptophyta > Magnoliopsida > Poales > Poaceae > Triticum > Triticum aestivum. The sequence goes on from NC_057811.1 coordinate 90,656,021, forward strand.
CCGCTAGGCAGCCACTCCTTCAGCCAGCGAGGCCGCCTTCACCGACCAGCTCGGCCTCCATGTCGCGCCCTAGTCTGCCATCTTTTGCTTTTCCTGTCTTGTTACTCTTTAGAACAATGTTTGGTTAAATTTGCACAATTCCACCCACTTGGTGTATTCGAACTTATGCTTGTTGCCGGCCTGTTGGCGGCTTTATGTATATATATAACTTATGCATTTGGCCTTTCCTTGTACTTTTGCTTTTTGTCCTTCTGCTTTTTCCTTTGCCGCCCTCCCTTGGTTGCCGCCTCCCCAGTCCAACAGTTGCTCCGCAATCTGTAGCCGGGGGAGTGCTTGGCCGATTGGGGGGGAAGTACTCTAGCTTTGTTGGACTAAAGCTTAAGTGTTTTAGGAAGCCGGCCAGCCGGCTGCTTTGACAACCGGCAGGCATGTTTGGAGGCCGTCTTTTTGCTATATAGGTTCGTTGTTCCTTAGCCATTTTTCGTGTGGGCATCCTTTCTGTCTTCCCTCTTGCTAGTCGGACAGTCAGTTCTTTGAGCTGCGACTTTCAACAAGAGAGGACTTGGGAGCCGGCGCACTACTTTTCTGACTTCAGGAAGAACTTTCGATATAGCTCAAGGCGGCCAGTCCCCGAGCCGACTAGTCGAACCCGGTGCTGGACAAGAATTCAAAATGTAATAATACATTCATGGATATGACGCTCGTCATTCATAGATAAATAAAAGGCAGTCCCCGAGTACTGTTCGGGGGGCCTGTTGGTTCGTGCTTAATACAAAAGGGGACCGTGATACATACTGCTTTTCAGCTGTAAAATCGTCTTAGGAGGTTTGCGTTCCATGGTCGCTCCGACTCCTTGCCGGAGTCGTCTCTCTTGCGTGCTCTTGGTTTTTGCGCGTCGATCAAGTAGTAGGAGTCATTGCCGAGTGCCTTGCTGACGACGAAGGGGCCTTCCCAAGGGGCCGAGAGCTTGTGCTGGCCGGCTGTTCGCTGGATCAGCCGGAGCACAAGGTCGCCCTCTTGGAAGGATCTTGGCTTGACCTTGCGGTTGTAGTAGCGGCGCAGCCCTTGCTGGTAGATGGCGGACCGGCTGAGTGCTAACAGCCGGCCTTCTTCCAGTAGGTCCACGCCGTCTTCTCTTGCTTCTTTGGCCTCCTCCTCCGTGTACATGGTGATCCGAGGCGAGTCGAACTCGATGTCTGTTGGGATGACAGCCTCGGCACCATACACGAGGAAAAATGGAGTGAAGCCGGTTGACTTGTTGGGTGTAGTGCGCAGACTCCAGAGGACAGCCGACAGCTCTTCGAGCCAGCAGCCGGCCGATCGCTCCAGTGGTACAACCAGTCGGGGTTTGATGCCGGAGAGGATGAGTCCATTTGCTCGCTCGACCTGGCCGTTTGACTGCAGGTGAGCAACAGACGCTAAGTCCAGTCGGATGCCGTGCGTCGCGCAGAAACGTGCCAGTGCTCCTTTGGCGAAGTTTGTGCCGTTGTCGGTGATGATGCTGTGTGGCACGTCGTACCGAGTAGTGATGTCGGTGATGAATGTCACGGCAGTCGGCCCATTGAGCTTCTTGATTGGCTTTGCTTCAATCCATTTTGTGAACTTGTCCACAGCAACAAGCAGATGTGTCAGGCCGCCGCGGGCTGTCTTGAAGGGGCCCACCATGTCCAATCCCCAGACGGCAAAAGGCCAGGTGAGGGGAATGGTCTTGAGTGCAGAAGCCGGCAGGTGTTGTTTGGAACTAAAAACTTGGCATCCTCTGCAGCTCTTGACTACTTCTTTAGCATCCTCCAAGGCAGTCGGCCAGAAGAAACTATGGCGGAAAGCCTTGGCCACAAGGGATCTTGAGGCTGCGTGGTGGCCGCATTCGCCTTGGTGGATGTCTTTGAGGATTGCCACTCCTTTTTCTGGCTCGACGCAACGCTGGAAGACTCCAGTGACGCTGGGCTTCGCAAGCTCTCTGTTGATTATTGTGTATGTTGCGGCTCGTCGTTGCACTAGTCTTGCTGAGATCTCATCAGCCGGCAGCTCTCTGCTGACTAGGAACTTGAGGATGGGCTGGGCCCATGAGGGAGCTGTGACTTCTTCTTCTGTTAATGTGGCCACCATGACTCGGGTGGGTGGGTTGGGTGGCGTTGAATTGGAGTCGGCCACCGCTTCTTGTGTCGTTGCAGTCCCCGGGCCGACTGCTGCAGTCCCCAGGCCGGGTTCTGAAGTCCCCGGGCCGGGTGCGACTACGGCAGTCCCTGGGCCAGTTGTCAAAGTCCCCGTGCCGCCTGCGGGATTTCTCCAGTCGGATCCGGCTGTATCTGGCGCAGGCGGTACGAAGATGGAATCCGACTCTGGAGACGGCTTGATGGACGGCTTGAGGAGGCGCTGGAGGGAGACGCCAGTCGGTATGGCTTGTCGGGTTGAGCCGATCCGTGCTAGGGCATCTGCTTGGTCGTTGTCGGCCCTTGGCACGTGAAGGAACTCGCACCCTTCGAAGTATCCGCTTATCTGCTGGATGAGGAATCGATAGCTCGCCATGTTCGCGTCCTTGGCGTCCCAGTCGCCAGACGATTGCTGGACCACCAAGTCCGAGTCGCCGTAGCACAGGATCCGGCGTATGCCGAGTTCTTTGGCTAGCCGGAGCCCATGTACGAGCGCCTCGTACTCGGCCACGTTGTTGGAGGCGGCGAAGTGGATCTGCAGCGTGTTCTTGAGCTTGTCGCCTTTGGGGGAGGTGAGGACGATGCCGGCTCCCAAGCCGGTGCGCATCTTGGACCCGTCAAAGTGCATCCGCCAATGGGTACAGTCGGGAGCCGGCGGTAAGTACTGGGTCTCGGCCCAGTCGACGAGGAAGTCGGCCAATACTTGCGACTTGATGGCGGTGCGGGGTTGATAGAAGATCGTGTAGGGCGCCAATGCAATGGCCCATTTGGCGACCCGGCCGGATGCATCCCGGCTGCCTATGATCTCGGCAAGCGGGGCGGTGCACACGACCGTGATGGGGTGCTCTTGGAAGTAGGGCTTCAGTTTCTTGGCAGCGAAGTACACCCCATAGCACATCTTCTGGTAGTGCGGGTAGTTTTGCTTTGAGCTGGATAGCACTTCGCTGAGATAGTACACCGGCCTCTGGACTAGCTGGGCTCGGCGTTCCTTCGGGCGCTGGACCACAACAACAGTGCTGACGACTCGGCTAGTCGCGGCGATGTAGAGGAGCATGGGCTCCTTCTCAGCCGGCACAGCCAGGACAGGCGGAGTGGTCAGCATTTTCTTCAACTCATGGAAGGCTTGGTCGGCTTGATCATTCCACTCGAAGTGAGTGGACTTCTTCATGAGTCGTTACAAGGGGAGAGCCTTTTCTCCTAGTCGGCTGGTAAAACGTTCAGGGAGGCTAAGCAGCCAGTGAACTTCTGCACATCTCGCAGCTTGGTGGGAATCTCCATCCTCTCGATGGCCTTGATCTTGACGGGGTTGCACTCAATGCCGCGTTCGGAGACCAGGAAGCCTAGCAGCTGGCCGGCTGGCACTCCGAACACGCACTTCTCGGGGTTGAGCTTGATCTGGAATCGGCGCAAGTTGGCGAATGTTTCTTTCAGGTCTTCCAGCAAGGTACCGCGCTTCTCTGTCTTCACCACAATGTCGTCTACATAGACGTGGGCATTTCTGCCGAGTTGTTTCAAGAGGCATTTCTGCATGCAACGCTGAAAAGTGGCACCGGCATTTCTCAAGCCGAATGTCATTGTCAGGTAGCAGAAACCTCCAAAGGGTGTGATGAAGGCAGTCTTCAGGCGGTCAGCCGGGTCCAACTTGATCTGATGATACCCTGAGTATGCATCCAAAAAACTCAACAGCTCGCATCCGGCTGTGGAGTCTATCACTTGGTCAACCCGTGCCAGAGCAAACGGATCCTTTGGGCAGGCCTTGTTCAGACTGGTGTAGTCTATACACATACGCCACTTGTTATTCTTCTTCAGAACCAGAACTGGGTTGGCAAGCCACTCTGGAAAGAACACTTCCATGATAAAGCCGGCGGCAAGGAGCCAGGCTATCTCTTCTCCCACAATTCTTCGCTTCTCTTCTGACAGTCGGCGGAGGGGTTACTTGACCGGCTTCGCGTCATCTCGGACATGTAATTTGTGCTCGGCGAAATCCTTCGGGACACCCGGCATGTCCTTTGGGGACCATGCAAAGATGTCTCGATTCTCACGGAGGAAGTCGACGAGCTCTCCTATTTACTGTCCAAGTTCGCCCCAATGACAGCGAACCTCTCCGGGTTCTCCGGGTCCAGAGGTATCTTCTTCGTCTCTTTGGCAGGCTGGAAGGAGCCCTGCGCATCACAATCCTTGGGGTTGGGGGACAAGGCCGGCTGCTTGCCGGCCATGGCCACAACCCGTTCCAACATCTTCTTCTCTTCTGCCACCACGAGGGACTCGGCCAGCCGGCTACTGGCCATGGCGCACTCGATGGACTTCTTGTAGTCGCCGGCTACCGTGATGATCCCCTTCGAGCTCGGCATCTTCATCTTCAGGTAGGCGTAGTGGGGCATAGCCATGAACTTGGCCAAAGCAGGTCGGCCAAGCAGTGCATGATAGGGGCTCTCCAAATCCACTACCTCGAACCATATTGCTTCCCGGCGGAAATGATCTTTGTCTCCGAAGAGAACATCCATTTTGATCTTGCCGATTGGAGAGCAAGACAGGTCGGGGACGATACCATGGAAGACGGTGCGGCTCGGCATGAGCTGCTTCGCTTTGATGTTCAGCTTCTCCATGGTATCGCGGTACAGTATGTTGATACTGCTTCCGCCGTCTATCAGGACGCGGGAAAATCTAGCAGCTCGCCTCTCCGTCGCGAGGGTGACATCCAAGACCATTGCATAGGAGCCAGGCGAAGGCATCACCTCTGGGTGGTCGGCCTGGCTCCAGCTGATTGGCTTTTCTGACCAGTGCATGAACTCGGCGGTGCTAGAGGCGACTGCATTCACTTCTTGGTGCTGTCGGCGTCGGCTGCGCTTGTCGTCGGCTTGACTGGTGAAGACGACGTAGGTGGCGTGCTCTTCAGGGAATTCATCTTGGATGGCGCCGACTGCCGGCCGAGCCGCCGGCTGCTGGGGGGCTGGAGGCGGCGGGCCGGGAGGCGGAGGTGGTAGCATCCCCTCGCCCTTGGTGATGCGGGTGAGCCAGTGGCATTTCCGGGTTGTGTGGTTGGACGGCTTTGCGCCGCTGTGGAACTTGCAGGGGGCGTCAAGAGCTTGTTCGTAGGAGAAAGACGGCTGCCAAGCCGGCCTTCCACCCTTCTTCTTGGGAGCAGGCCATTCTTCGGGCTGCTTGTCTTCAACCGTGGCCACCTGCCGACTGGAGGAAGTCGGCATGGGGCCCTTGCGCTTGTGGTCGTTCTCGTAGGGGCACCGATTAGGGTCGCCAGCCGGCGTCTTGGGAGCCGGAGCAATCACCTTCCCCGAGGCGTCTACTCGCAGCTCGGTCTTCATTGAGGAGTCGGCGGTGGCGTACTTGTCGGCGATGACCAGCAACTCATCGAGGGTAGCCGGCTCGTTGCAGAGGAGTCGGTGCTTGAGGAGGGTGCCCTCTCGGCACCCGGCGGTGAAGTACTCGATGGCCTGGACCTCGTGCACCCCCTTGCAGGAGTTGCGGAGCTCGGCCCATCGCGTGAGGTAGTCGCGGGTCGACTCGTTGGGCCCTTGGACGCAGAGGGAGAGCTGGCGAGGCTTGGGAGGCCGCTTGTAGGTGCTGGTGAAGTTGCGGACGAAGACTTCGGTGAAGTCCAGCCAACTATTGATGCTGTAGGGCTTGAGGCTGTTGAGCCATGTGCACGCCGTGCCTTGCAGCATGAGGGGGACGTACTTCACAGCGACGCGCCGATTGCCGTTGGCTATGCTGACGGCCATGGAGTAGTCGATGAGCCAATCTTCCGGCTTCACCGAGCCGTTGTACTTGGGTGTGTCTCTGGGGAGCGAGAACCCTTTGGGGAAGGGCTCATCGCGGATGCGGGGGCCAAAGCATGGCGGGCCGACATCGTCTTCTTCTTCTAACGCCAAGGATCGAGCAAGGCGGTCGATCCTGTGGCGGGCGTCGTTCTCGCCGACTCCTTCTCGGCGGCCGAGTCGGTCGCCGAGAGTCGGGTGTCTGATAGGCGATGGAGTGAGGCGTCTTTCTCTTCGAGGCGGGGGAGGAGGCAGGTTTCCTTGGTGTTCAACCGCTCGAGGGCGGCCTTCCGCGTCGCGCTCGATGGTAATGCGAGTCCGGCTGCGGCTGGCAGCCAGCTCTTTGTCTTTCTTCTGGCGCGCGCCGCTCGCAGTCGGCGAGCGGGACGTCACGGCGTGCTCCCGGCGCGGGGGATGACTATCAGCACGGGCGCCGGCTTCGTGCTGTTCTGCAGCCGCGTCGATCTGCTGCTGGATCCGTCTTGTCATGTAGGGGAGCTCGTCGGCTCCCAGCCCATTGAGCTCTTCTGCGGCCGCCTGGGCGGCTCGCAAATTCTCGAGCGGGGTGGCGTAGACGGGGCGATCTGCCCCCAGCATGCTGGCAACGGCCGCGCCGCGCTTCTGGACGAAGCCGGCTCGGCTCGGGCCGCTAGGCGGCGCGGTCGACTTCGCGCTGGTGGGCCTCGGTGAGGCGTCTCATGGAGGCTATCTTCTGGCCCTCCGCGATGAGGGCAAGGCGGCGTGCCTCCAGGGTCTCGGCGTCGGCGTCGGCCGGGATGGGGACGGAGAGGTCGTGCATTGCCGCTTGCAGGGGGTCGTGGGCGTTCTCGCCCGAGTTGGCGACGTGGCCGATGACCAGCACTTCGGTGACAGCGCTGCTGCCGCTGTCAGCTCGAGCGAGAGGGTCGTCGAAGACCACCACATCGGAGGGGTAGGCGTCAAGTGATGCTGTGTCGGAGTCGATGAGCATCGGGTCGGTGGAGCCGACCGACTCCATGTCTGCAGCAGGCTCGCTGGAGACGTGGAGCTGGTCGAGGAGGCTGACGAGGCGGCTCTCGGGGTAGTCGGTGCCTGCATCGGACGCAGGCTCGTCGGAGATGCGAGTCTCGCCGAGCAGATCGGCGAGGCAGCTCGCTGCGCAGGCGTCGTCGACGCCTTGCAGCGCATCGAGGCAAACGCCATCGGGCGCAGCAGGCTGGCTGTGCTCGCGGGGGAGGAAGAGGGTTCCCGTCCAGAACAGGACTCCGGACGACGGTGCACCTGGCCCCACGGTGGGCGCCAAATGTCGAGTGGTTGGTGCGACATATGCCAACGGATGGCTTATCTCTGTGGGTGCCAATAAAACGTCGCCGGTGCCTGGAAACGGGATGAGGCGAAGACATGCACGCCGGCGGATCTTACCCAGGTTCGGGGCTCTCCGAGGAGATAACACCCCTAGTCCTTCTCTGCGGGGCCTCCGCATGATCACTAGATCGGTGAAAGTAGCTACAATTGCTCCTAGAGCTGTTTGGTTCAAGGGAGAAGAAGAACAAGGCTAGCTCTCTCTTCTCTCTATCTATGGTGTGTGTGTGCTATGCTTAGAAGCCAACTATGCTCAGAGGCCAACCCTTTGCATGGGTGCTCCGGGGGGTTTATATAGGCCTACCCCCCAGGGGTACAATGGTAATCCGGCTGGGTGCTGGTCCCAGCCGTCAGTGTCTACGCTCGCCGGCTTCTCCGCCGGCTGTTGGGTCCCACCGACTGGTGGGTCCCGCCGGTTGTCGGCTTCTCGGTCGACAGGCCGGCCCCACCGCCTAGGGTCTTGTCGGCGGCTGCTTACTGTAGCCTCGCCTCTGATGACGAGGGCTTTGTCGAGGTAAGCGTGGCTATAGTGGTCCGCCTCGGGGGCTCTCACTGTAGCCTTACCTCGTCTTGTCTCCTTAATGGGGCTCCTGCTTCGAGGAAGGGAGTAGCCGGCTTTTGGGGGCCGGCTATGCTCTTGGCCGACTGGGAAAGGCCGGGCCGCCTTCACGCCTCTCTCTGGCTGAAGGGGCCCGCCGCCCGTGGGCCGTACGGGAGTCTGTCGTGGATGACGTCGAGGCTAGCATGGCTACAGTGCCGAGCCGCACGGGAGACGGCCGTCCCGTACGGCCTCCTGTAGCCATGCCCGCCTCGGGCTTCGGGGGTAGTGGGCCGCACTGTGGCCACACCCCGTCTTGTCGTTGTTATGTGGGAACAGCTTTGGTGGTTGTGGTCTCAGCCGGCTTCTTGGAGTCGGCATTCTTCTTGGCCGGCTTCTTGGAGTCGGCCACCCTATAGTCGCCCTGGGGAGGGGTTGCTGAGGCTGGGTCGCCTTCCGGGAGTCGGCTTCAGAGGTAGCCGGCCAGGGAAGGCGGCCCAATGCTTGGAGTGCTTGGAGGCCCGAAGGCCTGATAATTTTTTCAGAAGAACTAGGGGCAGTCGGTTAGGCTACCCATGGCCATTTACTCCAACATGAACAGCAATATGCATTAGCCCCCAAGTGCCAAGTACCTTTGCCTGCAAAGTGCTTGGGACTTATTTCCATGAACCGCCACTGTAAATAGAGTTCTTCAGCATACATTAGCCCCCAAGTGCCAAGTATCTTTGCTTGCAAAGTGCTTGGGACTTAATGTTGGGCATTTATACAGGCCACCATTAGTCAATTTGAATCGGAGATTTCTGACTTGAAGAATCGCCTGGAAGCTCAGGAGAGTGAGACCCAAAAGGCCAACTCCAAGTTTGAATTCAGTGTATCTGAACAAGAGAAACTGAAAAAGAACTTTGAAGCAGAGAAGAAGGTCTGGGCTAATGAAAAGATCGCTTTGATCAACCGGGCTGAGAAAGCGGAGGCGACTCTTGCAGAAACAACCGCCGAGTTATCCGGTTTAAAACGCCATGTATCTCGGATGGTCTCAACAATCTTTGGTAAGTTACTCTGCAAGTGTTAGATATTTTAAATCTTTTTCAACAAGTATCTCAATTGTCATCAACTCACCTGACTTTGTAATGCAGGCCCCCGGAGTTCCAATCTTAACCAAAGCATGCTGATAAAGCTGAAGGCCATTTATACACTGGTGGAACAACTCTACACCGGGTCACAACGTGCTTTAGCCGTCGTGGCTTTGTCGAATGAAGTTCCCACTCTCCTGGCGGGTGTACTAAAACGGCTTGCCGTGCTACCTCAGCGGTTCCAGGAGTTAAGACGAGCTTCTGCAAGAGTCGGAGCCATAGCCGCATTAAGCCGGGCCAAGGCGTGGCTACCGGAGCTAGACCCGGCCGACATCGCCCTTGGGTATCCAAGCCTGAAGGAGTACGGCACCCCATTTGACCAGAAGAATTTTGCCGCTTGCGTCAAGGAAATACGCCCTGTGGCCACTCTGATCGGTAACGACACGGATCTTACCAAGTACCAACCGGGTTATGACGCCGAGAATCAGAGAATCCCAACGCCACATTATGAAGCAATCAGCCTGATCCCTCCAATTCGTAAGCATACCTTCGCCCCTGAAGTTGATCCGGCCGGGTTAATTGATGATGAAGCTGAATTTGAAGCTTTGAGTGGCATTGACTGGTCATCATCAAACTTCCAGGACAGGGAAACAGACGGAGGAGCGCAAAGGGATGAACCGGAAGCTTCAGGCCAACAACACATTTAATCCATCAGGCGGCCCATATTTATGCCTTGCTGAAAAACAATGCTTCATTATTTGGACTTGGGGAGTCATGTAATAGGGTAGAAAAACACTTAATTTTGTCGTGCCATCGTGCACGTGTCTGGCGCTCAACACTGTTTAAGCCGCCATCTTATATTCCTGCGTATTATGCTGATCCTCTGCTTTCCTTATGTTTAAAGAACTGCTTTAATTGTCCTGCATAGAGAACAAATCACAAGTCCCTTGGCGGCTTACCGCATGGCGGGTCATATATTTTACATAGAACCCGGAGTATGAACAAAAAATTATAAAGAAGTCGGTTCTCAATTATATCTTTGAGACATAACCATAACAGCATACCTGTTATCCTTTGATTACGCTGCCGGTTTATGTGACCCGAGCAATGAGGGTGAGAACCCAATTCTGTAAAAACCGGCACATATGATGTTTGTTATGTGCTAACAACTTTATTGATCAAGGTTAAGCCAGTGGAATAGAAACCACCCTATAAACGCTTTCAAATATGATAGAAAAGGTCTCAAGACAGTCAAATAATTGTGATTGCAAAACTTTTACGAGAAACAGACAAAATTTTGAGGCTTCTGATTCGAATACGATCAGTAAACCATTCCAAAGGGGTTAAGCTAAGATTCGAATACGATCATATAGCCCCCAGTGGCTTTGGCGTTGTCGATCAAGAGGGTATCGACAGCTATGTTCTCTTTGGTTCGAATACGACCTATGTTTGAACAGGAAGCCCCCAAATGACCTTGAAAGTTGTTTAATGACGCTGATTTGAATACGATCCACGTCAGACCCAAAAGGGGTTGAGCTATGATTCGGATACGATCAAGAAGCCCCCTAGTGGGTTTGGCAGTATGCCAATTAAAAGGGTATCGACAGCTATGTTCTCTTTGGTTCGAATACGACCTATGTTTGAACAGGAAGCCCCCCGGTGATCATGATTTTTGGCGGCTAGATTCAAATATGATCATAAGCCGTACCAAAGGGAAAGCCGGATTCAAATATGATCCGCTCCCTGTTGGTTGTTTTAACAATATAGTAATGAAGACATATAAACTTTTGAGGATGAAAAGGACAGAGGTCCTGCTTTATTACTGTTCATAATATATACATCGTCAAAATATGTACATCATGAGAGCCGGTGGCTGAAGTGTAGTAAGGCCGAAGATGAGCGATATTCCACGGCCAGTGGGTCTCCTCTTCCGACTTACATGAGTCTTTGTGCTCTCGAACATCGATGAGGTAATATGACCCGTTATTCAGGTTCTTGCTGACCACAAAGGGCCCTTCCCAAGGCGGGGATAGCTTGTGCATATCGGACTGATCTTGGATGAGCCGGAGCACTAAGTCACCTTCTTGAAAGGTTCTGGACCTAACCCGGCGGCTGTGATAACGGCGCAGGTCCTGCTGGTAAATCGCCGAGCGGGCTATTGCTAAATCACGCTTCTCATCCAACAAATCAAGTGCATCCTGACGAGCTTGTTCATTATCAGCTTCAACGTAAGCCGCCACTCGGGGCGAGTCATGACGGATGTCACTTGGTAGGACCGCCTCTGCTCCGTAAACCATGAAGAAAGGCGTATAACCCGTAGATCTGTTAGGTGTAGTATTGATGCTCCAAATCACAGAAGGCAACCCCTCCACCCAACAACCCGGCGTCCGTTGTAAAGGGACCATGAGCCGGGGCTTTATACCTTTCAAGATCTCTTGATTGGCTCTTTCAGCTTGACCATTGGATTGAGGATGAGCTACTGATGAAACATCGAGCCGGATATGTTCTCGTTGACAAAACTCTTCCATAGCGCCTTTGGACAGGTTAGTACCATTGTCAGTTATGATGCTGTGTGGAAAACCAAAACGAAAGATCACCTTTTTCATGAACTGAACCGCCGTGGCTGCATCACACTTACTGACCGGCTCTGCCTCAACCCACTTTGTAAATTTATCAACCGCCACCAGGAGGTGTGTCTTTTTATCCTTGGACCTTTTGAAAGGCCCAACCATATCAAGCCCCCAAACTGCTAACGGCCAAGCAATTGGAATCATCCTTAATTCTTGAGCCGGCACATGAGCTCATCGTGAGAATTTTGACAACCATCACATTTACTGACCAGATCCTCCGCATCAGCATGAGCCGTCAGCCAATAAAAACCATGACGGAAAGCTTTGGCCACAAGAGATTTTGAGCCGGCGTGATGACCACAATCCCCTTCATGGATCTCACGAAGTATTTCCTGACCTTCCTCAGGCGACACACAACGTTGAAACGCCCCAGTAACACTGCGATGATGCAACTCACCATGAACAATTGTCATGGACTTGGACCGCCGGACGATTTGTCTAGCCAAGGTCTCATCCTCAGGCAACTCGCCCCGGGTCATGTAAGCCAAATATGGCACTGTCCAATCTGGGATGACGTGAAGAGCCGCCACCAACTACGCTTCTGGATCTGGAACAGCTAAGTCTTCCTCTATGGGCAACTTGACAGAAGGGTTATGCAAAACATCCAAAAAGGTGTTAGGTGGCACCGGCTTACGCTGAGATCCCAGCCGGCTTAAAGCATCAGCCGCCTCATTCTTCCTTCGATCGATGTGCTCCACTTGATAACCCTTGAAGTGCCCAGCTACAGCATCAACTTCACGGCGATAAGCCGCCATGAGGGGATCCTTAGAATCCCACTTGCCTGACACCTGTTGAGCCACCAAATCTGAGTCGCCCAAGCACCTTACCCGGCTTAAGTTCATCTCCTTAGCCATCCGAAGACCATGGAGCAAGGCCTCATACTCAGCTGCATTGTTAGTACAGGGAAACATCAACCGGAGCACATAACAAAATTTGTCACCTCGAGGGGAAGCTAAAACAACTCCAGCCCCCGAGCCCTCCAATTGCCTAGATCCATCAAAGTGAATAGTCCAATATGTGTTATCCGGCTTTTCCTCAGGCGTTTGTAGTTCTGTCCAATCGTTGATGAAGTCCACCAGTGCTTGAGACTTAATAGCAGTGCGTGGCACATACTTCAAACCATGAGGCCCAAGCTCAATGGCCCACTTGGCGACTCGTCCTGTAGCCTCTCTATTCTGAATGATGTCTCCCAAAGGAGCAGAACTTACCACAGTGATGGGGTGACCCTGGAAGTATTGCTTAAGCTTCCGGCTCGCCATGAACACCCCATAAACAAGTTTCTGCCAATGTGGATATCTTTGCTTAGACTCAATAAGCACCTCACTGATGTAGTAAACCGGCCGTTGAACCGGATGCTCCTTGCCAGCCTCCTTGCGCTCCACCACAATTGCAACACTGACAACACGCGAGTTAGCGGCCACATACAACAATAACGGCTCTTTATCAATGGGAGCCGCAAGATCGGCTCTTTATCAATGGGAGCCGCAAGGACCGGCGGCTCAGATAACTATCTTTTTAAATCTTCAAAGGCAGCATTAGCATCATCGCTCCAGACAAAATTGTCTGTTTTCTTCATCATCTGATACAGCGGTATGGCCTTCTCACCTAACCGGCTTATGAACCGGCTTAAAGCAGCGATACGACCCGCCAGTCTCTGAACATCATTGATGCACGCCGGCTTAGCCAAAGAGGTGATTGCTTTGATCTTCTCCGGATTAGCTTCAATGCCTCTGTTAGAGACCAGAAAACCCAAAAGCTTGCCTGCTGGTACGCCAAACACACATTTGGCCGGGTTAAGCATCATTTTGTAGACCCGGAGATTATCAAATGTTTCCTTCAAATCATCTATCAAGGTTTCTTTCTCTCTGGATTTCACCACAATATCATCCACATAAGCATGAACATTGCGCCCAATCTGATTGTGGAGACAGTTCTGTACACATCGCTGATAAGTCGCCTGGGCACTCTTGAGCCCAAATGGCATAGATACATAACAGAAGGCTCCAAACGGAGTGATGAAAGCTGTCTTCTCCTGGTCCTTAACTGCCATTTTGATATGATGATAACCAGAGTAAGCATCCAAGAAACTCAAACGCTCACAACCCGCCGTAGCATCAATAATTTCATCAATACAGGGAAGAGCAAAAGGATCAGCCGGAGAAGCCTTATTTAAGTCCGTGTAATCCACACACATCCGCCAGGTGCCATTCTTTTTAAGTACAAGCACCGGGTTAGCCAACCACTCAGTGTGAAAAACTTCCACAATAAACCCGGCCGCTAAGAGCCGGGCCACCTCCTCACCGATAGCTTTCCGTCTCTCTTCATTAAACCGCTGAAGAAACTGCCTGACCGGCTTAAACTTTGGATCAATATTAAGAGTGTGCTCAGTGAGTTCTCTCGGTACACCCGGATGTCAGAAGGTTTCCATGCGAAGATGTCCCGGTTCTCACGGATGAACTCGATGAGCGCGCTTTCCTATTTAGGATCCAGATTGGCACTGATACTGAATTGCTTAGATGAGTCACCTGGAATAAAATCAACAAGCTTGGTGTCATCAGCCGACTTAAATTTCATCACCGGGTCATGTTCTGTGGTTGGCTTCTTCAGAGATGTCATGTCCGTCGGGTCAACGTTGTCCTTATAAAACTTTAGCTCCTCTGCTACACAAACAGGTTTGGCATAAGCAGCATCACCATCCTCACATTCCAGGTCTATCTTCCGACTCCCATGCACAGTAATGGTGCCCTTGTGACCCGGCATCTTGAGCTGCAAGTAAACATAACACAGCCGCGCCATGAACTTGGCGTAAGCCGGCCGTCCAAACAGAGCGTGATATGGGCTCTTGATCTTGACCACTTCAAAGGTTAATTTCTCAGCCCTAGAATCATGCTCATCTCCAAAGGCTACCTCTAGCTCAATCTTACCAACTGGTATGCCGACAAATCGGGCACCACTCCATGGAAAACAGTGTTGGATGTCTTTAAATTTTTGTCAGTCAACCCCATATGTCGAAAGGTCTCATAATAGAGGATGTTGATGCTGCTACCTCCATCCATGAGTACTTTAGTGAATTTATATCCACCAACCTGAGGTGCTACCACCAAGGCTAACTGACCCGGATTGTCAACCCGGGGAGGGTGATCTTCCCTGCTCCACACAATAGGCTGCTCTGACCACCTTAAATAACGGGGAACTCCCGGCTCAACAGCGTTTACAGCTGTTTTATGAAGCTTCTGGTCTCGTTTGCACAAGCTAGTGGTGAACACATGATACTGTCCACTATTCAGCTGCTTTGGATTGCTCTGATAACCCGATTGCTGCTGCTGCTGACTTCCCTGACCAGACTGCTGATTATAACCACCTTGATTTCCATGAAAGCCGGAATTTGAGTCGCCACCCGGGCCATGAAAACCGCCTCCACCTGAGCCGCCACCAGACCCATGGTTGCCATCGAACATGTTGGAATTCTTGAAAGCCTTCATGATCACGCAATCCTTCCACAGGTGAGTGGCTGGCCTTTCCCGAGTGCCGTGTCTTGGACAGGGTTCGTTGAGCAGTTGCTCAAGAGTACGACCTGACGAGGAGGCGGCCTGCCCTTGCGTCGTTGATTGTTACCTTGTGAATTGGTGTTAGCCACAAACTCCGGGTTACCGTCGGCCTTACACTTACTGCCTCCTTGATTCGCCGGTTATGCTGCTGACCCTTTCCGTTGCCGTTCTTCTTTCCCTTCCCTGTCTTCTCTTCATCAGACGCGGGATCCTTGGTACTATCAGAATCGGCGTATTTGACTAGAGCCGCCATCAGCTGGCCCATGTCATTACAATCACGCTTGAGGCGCCCCAACTTCTGTTTCAGAGGTTCAAATCGGCAATTTTTCTCCAACATTAAGACTGCAGAGCCGGCATCCATCTTGTCAGACGAATGTATTATCTCCTTGACCCGGCGTACCCAATGAGTTGTGGACTCATCTTCCTCTTTCTTGCAATTAGTTAAGTCCACAATTGACATGGGCTGCTTGCAGGTGTCTCTGAAGTTCTGGATAAACCGGGCTTTTAACTCTGCCCATGAACCAATGGAATTAGGCGGCAGCCCCTTGAACCAAGTGCGGGCCGTTCCGTCCAACATCATGGTGAAGTACTTGGCCATCGCCGCATCACTGACCTCCGACAGCTCCATGGCCATCTCATAACTTTCAATCCACGCCCCGGGCTGTAAATCAGCTGTATAATTTGGCACCTTTCGGGGTCCCTTGAAATCCTTGGGCAAACGCTCATTACGCAAAGCCGGCACCAAACAAGGGACGCCGCTGGTTCTGGTAGCCACTCCTGCCTCAACAGAAGTCGTTGGATAATCCGGGAAGGTTTGGTGAGCCGCCTGCTGAGCCGCCTGGTGAGCCGCCTGCTGAGCCGCCCGCTCATCTTCTCGACGTATCCTGTCTTGTAGCGGATTATGCCCACCTGGCTGGTTACAGCGCTGGGCATTGCTTGACAAGGCCTCCGAATCTATATGTCTGCTGTAACTTGGGCTCCGGCTCGGGCGAGGAGTCGAATGAATCTTGTCTCGACTATAGGAATAAGCCTCCTGCTAATCCAGAGCCGTCTGAAGAAGTTCTCTGACCCTTCGCGTCTCAACTGCTGTTGGAGAGTCGCCATCCACCAGGAGAGCCGCCAAACGTGCCGATGCAGCGATCAGGCTCTCCAAGGGGTTGGAAAAATGACCCGATGGTGTTGGTACGTAGCGAGGCGGGGTTGTATTCATATGAGGAGGTTCCATCACCCGGGGCTGAACCGGTACCCCTGCTCCGGATGTTATAAACTGATTTGCCTCCGGCGGGTTACTAGGGCCGGCTCCGGGCGTGCAGAAAAGATT
This sequence comes from Triticum aestivum, assembly GCF_018294505.1. Taxonomy (NCBI): domain Eukaryota; kingdom Viridiplantae; phylum Streptophyta; class Magnoliopsida; order Poales; family Poaceae; genus Triticum; species Triticum aestivum. Next base: position 90,672,398 of record NC_057811.1, read on the forward strand.
CCGAGGATCATAAACCGGAGGCAAACGGGATTGAGCCTTCTGGTGCCTCCTCCTCATCACCTCGTTAGATGCGTTCAGGCTCATCGTAAGCTGGAAAGCCTCTGTCTGGATCTGTTGAGCCCGTGCATCCAAAGCCGCCCGCTCCACGGCCAATCTGGTGTCCTCAGCCGCTAGGGCTTCTTTGGCTCGGGCTATCTCCTCACGTACCTGTGCCACCTCTGCATCATGCTCAGCTTGACTCGCCGGAATAACTGTGGCGGTTAACAGGGCCGTCAATTTGTCCATGAGATCAATCAGCACCTGAGCCGGCGGGCGCACAGGGCCTCCTGCCCCGGCCGCTCCTGACCCGGAAGTTATTGCTGTCGCAGCCGTAGAGTTTTGGCCGGGTTGAGTGCCAGCCATGAAGATCCCTACTCTGCTCGGCGGCTCAAAGGGGTCCGGAATACTGCTGCCATCGGAACAGCCCCCAAGCCCGCCATCCTGCAATTGGTATAACGAATCCGTCTCACCAGTGGACGACTCACCGTCAGAGTAGACGGCCGTCTCACCGCCATCCACGGATCCTTCAGAAAGTTCTCCTCCATGGATGCAACCCACGAAGGCACGCTTCACGGCGGGCTGAGCCCGGGCGGGTCTCGCACGCTGAGCCGTCTCGATGATGTCGGTGCAGATGTCCGGCTCAGGGCCCGGCTCGCCAATCCGGCCGATGAAGACATGGATTCCGCCGAAGGGGACCCGGTACCCGTACTCAATTGAGCCGGCGTCGGGACCCCAGCCGGCGTCGTCGATGTAGAGCTTGCCGCGACGACTCTTGGTCATCCGGCCCACAGCGTATCCCTTGAGCCCTTTGAAGTTGCCCTTCATGAACTCAAATCCACCGTGCGCTGGCCACACGGTGGGCGCCAACTGTTGTTGAATTGTCACGGCAGATGTCCTCGTGAAAGGACTTAGTCGTGGAGCCATCGCAACTAGGAATCTTAAAGGGGTTAAAGTGGGACAAAGGACATGAGGGTTTATACTGGTTCGGCCCCTTGCGGTGAAGGTAAAAGCCTAATCCAGTTGAGGTGGAATTGCTAGGGTTTTTATTACCAGGGAGCAAATCTGCTATGCCCGGTTCTCGATTTGATGTTACTTTCCCTAAGCCACCGGCGGGTCGTCCCCTTATATACACGGGTTGACGCCCCGTGGCCTACAGAGTCCCGGCCGGCTCATAAATAGTGTCCAGCTCGGTGACTAGTTAATCTTGCCTTACAACACAAGTCATGCCATTATGGCGGTTTATCACTACGGGCCTTAAGTCGCCTGTGGGCTTTAGGCCCTTTATTGAACCGCCATCTTCAAGCTTGATATCGGGCTTCATATGATAAATCGTCATAGCGTAACCCGGCCCCTCCTGGGCGGGTTACACTAGTAGTTATATCCCCAACACCCGTCATTGTCCTCAGGGACGGAGGAATGAGTTTTGTCGTCTTCGGACAGTGCGTCCGAAGTACCCTTACGACAGAGGCCGCTCTTGGCCCCCTTTGCCTTCTTGGCCTTCTTCTCCGGCGCCTTATATGGCGCCGGTACTAGCATCTCCGCCAAGCGCGGGATGATTGGTTCTTCGGGCAGCGGAGCCGGACACTGGATCCACTTCGCCCTCTCCGTCCAGTCCTGAAGGAGAAATAACAAAGGCTCAGACATCATCCTCGAAACAATTAGGTTGAGGACTCGTTCGAAATGACATACCTTGCTGGCGGGGTGTGTACAATCGTGACCACGGTCCGAATCCGTGGCCGGTGGTTTCTCATTGCTCTTGAAGAGCAATTTCCATGCACCCTCATGCGTAGTCTCGAAGAGCCTCACCAGGGTCCGATGCTTCTTGGGATTGAACTCCCACAGCGGCCGGCTTCGGTGCTGGCATGGAAGGATCCGGCGAACTAACATCACCTGGATCACATCAACGAGCTTGATGCTCTTGGTCACCATGCTCTGAACATGCGTCTGCAGCGATATCAGCTCGTCAGGCAAACACCAGTCCGGACTCTTCTCGACCCAGGAGGTGAGTCGCATAGGAGCGCCGGGGCGGAATTCGGCAGCCGCGGCCTAGGAGGTGTCGCATGGCTCTGTAATGTAGAACCACTACTTCTGCCACTCCTTTACCGTATCCACAAAGGTGCCTTTGGGCCAAGAGACGTTGGACAATTTACTCACCATTGCCCCTCCGCACTCTGCGTGCTGGCCATCTCACTACAAAAAAGATACACTTTCGTGATGATACGTGTTTGTCACAGTAGGTCGCGTTTTTTGTCATGCATGTACATCCATGACAAATTTATGACAGAATCAAGATAGTCATACCTGTGCTGTCGTAGAAGTGTTCCATGACATTACCAAAATTATCATCACGGAAGTGTCCACTTCCATGACGATAAATCACGCGTCACAGAAGTGCTTTCGTCAAGGGTGACCGACACGTGGCATCCACCGTAACGAAACGCCGTTAAGCTATCGGGTCGGGTTTTGGATCCGATAACCCGTTAACAGCCCCGACCAATGGGGATTTTCCACGTGTAAAATCATCATTGGCTGGAGGAAACACGTGTCGGCTCATCGCTGGGACATATGTCATCTACTCATTGGACAGAAGGCGCCTATGATACGTCGACACGTGGCACGGCCCAACAGTGGCCCATTCCTGTGAAAAGGCCGGCCCGTTTGACTTGGTCAAAAGCTGGCGGGCCGGCCCATGGAAAGCCTGTTAACGGCCTGTTCACATATAGCCCATTTACAGCCCGCTAACCCAAGGCCCGTTACGCCCTATTCGAATTACGCCCAGTAGCGTCATCTGGGCCATCCAATATGATTCCAGCCCGTTTTCACTTCTGGCCCATGTATGGCCCATGACGTCTTTCGGCCCATATGAGGCCCTATGTAACTCTTGGCCTATTAACGGCCCGTGCTAAAACTGGCCCGTAATGAACAGTGTATTACTTTACACCCATTAACGGCCCATGGTGAAACTGGCTCGTAATGAACAGTGTATCACTTTATATCCATTAACGGCCCGTTATTTCGTTGGGCCGTTTCCAGCCCATGTTATCTTTCGGCCTTCTCAGAGCCCATTTATTCTTGGGCTATTTTCCAGCATTCGTTTACTTACGGTCCGTTACTGTCATTTTCTGCTTGTGGGCCAAATTCAGCCCGTCGTTACAGTCGGCCCGTTTGTGGTCCGTTAATACGTTGGGCCGTTTTCATAGCGTCATCAAATACGGCCTATTAACGATGGCCCGTTATGGTCGGCCCATGAACGGACGATTCCAACTCTAGCCCGTTTACGGCCAGAATGCGGTCTGTTTGGCCCATGTTTGGCCAATCGATCATACGGCCCGTATAAGGCCCATTGATGATACGACCCGTAGAAGGCCCATTGTTTCGCCCGTAGAAGGCCCATTATTTCTACGGCCCGTAGAAGGCCCACTGTTTCTACGGCCCGTAGAAGGCCCACTGTTTATACGGCCCGTAGAAAGCCCACTGTTTCTACGGCCCGTAGGAGGCCCAGTGTCACTACAGTAAATATTAGCCCATGGTTATTGTGGCCTAGTTTTAAAAAATAGGTTATTGCAGCCACTAGCAAACCGCAGAAAAAGAACTGCACTGACTACAAGCAAACAAATAAACAAGACAACAAGGAAATAAATAAGCAAGCAACTTACACTAGGCTATCACGGCTATTACACATATTACATCCACTGGGCATCAAAGTTCGCCACCAGTGCAAATATAGGGAACACAGCAACGTACAAACGCCGCAACAAAACAAGTCCAGAACTGAAACCACTTCAGAAGAGCTCAAGAAACAATATCCTGGGTACCCATAATGCTGGCAAGATGCTTAGCAAGCTTATTAACATTCTCTTGTTTGGCGCTTAAGTCCTCCAGCGCTTGCTGTTGCACCAGAAAGTATGCATCTGAATTCTGCAGGGACTTCCTCAGTCCTTCGGCTTCCTGTCGCATAACATTTGATCGATGTCTTTCAACTTGAAGTTGAGACTCAAGAAGCCGAACTGATTCAGGCAACGAGTTCGAAGAGCTAGTGCCAGCAGTGGTAGCCAGTAACTCGAACACTCCATCAAGACAGGACTTTGGGGTTGTCTCAGTGTCTTCAATATAGTTTTTATCAGCTTTCTTGGAGACCAACAGGGATGTCTCACTATCTTGAACCTTATCTGCATTACTTCCTTTACCATTGCATAACAGGGTACTCTTCTCCAATATTTTATCCGCGTTCTAAAAGACAAACAAACAAACACATCTCAGGTTTACAATGTAGTATATGAAACTCATTTTGGTAAACCAGTTCAGTAGTAAGGTGGACAGGATAACAACATGAAACAAACATATATCTATGTAGTATGGTCACTGTATGGTCTATATCATTCTAGTTTATGTTGCCAAATCAAGATAGATACAGTTCGAATCATATCTATTTAAGACAAAGCAGCATAGACAGAATATAAGTGTGGGAAACTACACAGCAATAACAACACTTGTAATGTGCATGGCATGAGAACATAACTGTTTATTCAATTGAAACTGAAATCAACATAGAGCAAGTTACAACAGCAAACAGCCAAACACGTTGAAGAAACAGGTTTAAAACATACCTGTTGCGCCATTGGAGTTTCAATTGCATCCTTCAAATTTGAAATTAGTTGGTATCAGTAAATACAGTGATGCAAGAGCAAAGTAGTATGAACCATAGCTGTGGAACCTGACCTGAGAACAATTTTTCTTCTGCTTTAAGCGTTGACTTCGGGTTCGGAGTGGTGGTCCTCGTGATTTGGGGACTGCAGGTTCCTTACTAACTGCTCGTGTTTGGGTGCTCTGTGGTGGAGACGGTGCTGTATCAACGGGAACTGGGTGTCTATCTGCTGGGGTTGGGGTTAGAAGGGGTGTAGCTGGTTCTTTGTCCAACTGGGTAGGGGTACAATCTGCATGAGTGTGGGTTATGTGTGGTGGGGCTGGTTCTTGGGCAAGTACAACCGTGGTTCTATCTGCATCGACAGGTAGCACAATCTTTTCTGAAGACCGTGCTTTACTCCCACAGATACTGCCATCACTCCCTCCAATTGAAATGCTGATAAACAAGAAAAGTAATTGAATGTACAGACATTGTAAGATAGACAGGTGCAATGGATAGTAGGGAAGAAAACAGGGCATGAAATAATTCACATTTATGTTGTCTAAGCAAACAGAATAGCAGGACATAATTTCACATATATGATGGCTAATTAAACAGGATAACATGACACAATTTCACATGTATGATGGCTAACTAAATAGGATAGAATGACATACTTCAAAATATGATGACTATGTAAACATGATGACATGATATAACTATACGATGTGTCTATTAAAGTGGTTGGCATGCCATAAATCACAAACATGCCGTCGATGGAAACATGATGGCATGATATAATTCAAGGACAGAATGACATAATTTAAAATATGATGACTATGTAAACAGGATGAGATGATATAACTATATTATGTCTTTAGAAAATGGGTTGGCATGCCATAATTCAGATACATGCTATCTATGTAAACATCATGGCATGACATAATTCAAATATATGATTTATATACTAAGGAAGTGAGCAGAGGGCAATCGCATATATGATGTGTCAACTAAGGAGATGGCATTCAATATTGTGTATATGATGTAAAAACTAAGCATTGCAATACAACATATGCATTATATGAGTAATATAACCCTGCCAAGTTTGAGCATACACCTCAGGGGGATAATAGGACTGGTCATCTGCCTCTGAATCCTCCTGTGAAGAGCTATCTGTAACTAGCAAGATATCTGCTTTAGCAGGTAGCATTTTCTGCTCTGAAGACCTTGTTTTCACTCCAGATTTCTCCATCACCAATTCAAATGGCTGATGCACAGGAAGAGCAGTTGAATATACAAACATTGTCGACAAAAGCAATGAGAAATACAAAAAAAGGACGGCATGATATAATTCACATATATGACGCTTGCCTAAACAGCATGGCATTGCATAATTCACATACATAATGCCTTGCAACAAGATAACATTGCATAATTCACATATATAATGTCTTGCAACAAGATGGCATTGCATAATTCACATATATGGTAATTAGACACTAAACAGGTGGCATTCACACAAAGCATGTCTAAACTAAGCAAATGACATAGCAATGCAAGATACCATACGCACGATATGAGCAACATAACCCTGCCAAGTTAGGGCATGCACCTCGGGGGGGGGGATATGACTGGTCATCTGTCTCTGAATCCTCCTCTGAGGAGCTATCGGTAACCAGCAAGACATGCGCTTCGTCAGATAGCATTGTCTGCTCTGAAGACCTTGTTTCCACTCCAGATTTTTCCATGACCGTGCCGAATGGCTGATGCACAGGAAGAGTAATTGAATGTACTAAAATTGTTGACAAATTTAACACGTAATAAAAAAATGATGGCATGATATAATTCACATATAAGATGACTGGCTAACCAGGGTGGCACTGCAAAATTCACATATATGATGCCTGGCTAGACAAGATGGCATTGCATGATTCACATATACGATAAAGAAACTAAACAGATGGCATTGACACAAAGCATGTCTAAACTAAGCAGATGACATCTTTACTGTATACAGTAAGCAATGCAAGGCACCATATGCATGATATTACCAACATCAGCATGCCAAGTTAGAGAGAAGACCTCATGGGGTAAATAGGAGTGGTCTTCTCCTTCTGAATCCCCCTCAGAACAGTTATCTTCCTCTTGATTACGATCCGAAATGGGTGGAGGGGGGCTGCCTTTGCACCCACCATGGAACGACGTCTACATGAAATTTTATTGCCACGCAAGGCTCGTCTCTTTTGCTCTACATGATCAGTTCCATTGTGTACAATAACTGGCATGCATAGGAATAAAACATAGTGAGATTATGTAAGGAGTGCATGCACAAATCCAGAGTGATGGTAGCAAACTGTGGATAGACCCAAAACCAATGATAGCAAGCAGATAATAGCTTTAGTTAAAAAATATAGATAATGGCTCCTTTAATGTTTGTTTGCACCCAACATGAAACTCGTAGTAGACACCGGAGATTAACCAGATAGTAGAGAGATAGTACTGATTGCTGCCCCAATATGTACCCCACAACCATTTAAAAACTCAAGTTTCAGCATTAGTTTGGACCTGACTCGGAGTCTAATAGGTGAACACGACGATAATGTAGCATGTCATCATATTAAGCGACACATAATGTAAGCAGACACGGAAGAGTGCGACCTCTCTTGCGGACCCGTGTAGTCCTCAAGGTCATCTGCTCAGTTGATGATGGTAATGCAGTTGCCGTGGCTGCCGGCGGCGGGGAAGAAGATCTAAGGCGGCGAAAGACAGTCTGGAGAGCGGATCCCTGCTGTGGTGAACCCTTCCGTCGTTGGAGCAGCTGAGATGGGGTGGAACACAGCGCCGCAGGAGCAGGACAAACCACACATGGTTTTCTTTGACACATATCTGTAACATAAGTAATTGAGTAAGGGCTTGTTTGAATTTGAGGATTCTAACAATGCAGGGATAGGAAATAGACAGGAATAGGATAGGAATTCACGTGCATAACAGAGAATTTAAAAACACAGGATTTCTGCCAATTTGGGTGTTTGATTCACAACAATTGGAAGATCACAGGATGCAAAAAAGCATGGTGAGATTAAGTCAAAGCACAAGAAAATGTACGGTTATAATTCTATTATGCTACTATCTCTTAGTCTTGTGCTTGATGAATAGGAATATGAAAAGGAGGAGAAGTGGAAATTAGAATTCCTACGGTTTTTCTTTCAAGGAGACACTAAAGGAACAAATCCTACAATTTTCCTTTGGTCCATTCATTTGCACCAAATTCATGAAAAGTAGTACCATAGGAAACTTTCCAATTCCGATGTTTTTCATTCACTTCTCCTTTCAAGCACTGGCGATTCTAGTAGGCAGGCTTGAGCAAGGAAAATCCTACACTAAAAAAATGTTTTTGTGCGACTTCTATTACTTTGGACCCAGGCCACTGCCATACTAGCTCAACTCCCAGGCCCATCGACAAATGCATAGCTCAAACGCGCAGAGATAAATAATGATGGCGTTCAAGAGAGTCCATCACGGATAGCTAAGTTGCCTGGTACCTCACTGCTTGTCATATAGTAGGATAAAATAATCGTATTTCCCGTTACTACGAGTGCTCAGTGGACAATATATATAACATGTAGAGTAAAAAAGAGATGCAACAAGTGTACAACCTCTTTGGCGAAGCCATGTCGATCTCAGCGTGATTGGGTTGGCCGATGAGGATGCTCCGGCTGACTTGGCTGTCGGAGGAGGGGAAGAAGATCTTAGGCGTCTAGAGATGGAGCCCGAGGTACTGCTCCGCTGTGATGGAGGGTTTCGTCGTTGGAGCAGCTCCGGTGAGTTGTACGAGGCCGAGGCTGAAGCAGGACAAGAGAGACAATGAACAACGTTAACCTGAGTGGAATTCTAATAGCATCTCCAATACATGATGTAAAATACATAACCACAAAGTGCTAGATGTAAAATACATCAGCCGCTCATCTCTGAACTTAACTGTCGAAACTGAATTTAACTGTCGAAACTGAACTTAACTGTCGAAACTGAACTTAACTGTCGAAACTGAATTTTGTTGTCGAAACTGAATTTTGCTGTCGAAACTGAACGCACTAGCAAGGTGAGGCTACACGTCAGTCGACTGACTTTTTCATCTCTGGTCAGTCGATTTTGCAACCGTTGGATACGAAATCAAGGGCCTGCGGTTCATCTTCAACCTCCACCCCCCTGAGCCGCCAGCCACCACCGGCCAAACAGCAGCCCCCCGCCGCCCGCGGCCGGTGGTGCGTCGCCCCGCCCGCCCTGAAAACACTCCCCACCGCCGGTCCGCCGCTGCCCCGGCCATCCCTCTAGGCCCCCCTCGTGCCGAGCTTTTTCTCCGGCGATCCCCACGCCACCGCCCCGCCACCGCCGGCGACCACCGCCCCCATCCTGAACCCTAAGATAGATAGTGGGGTACCTCTCCGGCGAGCCCCCCTCCCCGCTGCGGCTGGTTCTTCCTTCACCCCGGCGAGCCCCCCCTCCCTGAAAATCGATTGACCCAAAAGTCGATTCAGTCGACTGAAGTGTAGCTAAATCGGAGCAACATCGCAAGCAAGAGCAAAAGCGAGAGCAGCAGCGCGAGCAAGAGCAATAGCAAGAGCAGACCAGGCAGGGGACCGAGAGCAAGAGCAGAGCAGCAGCGCGAGCGAGAGCTAAAGCAGTAGCAGCTCCTACTGATGTGGACGTCGCCGCCGAGGGAGCGACGCCATGGAGGAAGTGGCCGGCGACGCCGTCGTGGATGGAGCTGCGCCGTGTCGGCTCGGGACCGAGCGCCGGCAGCACCGTGAGATCGAATCAAGAAGAAAATGCGGCGATTAGTGTACAACCTCTTTGGTGGCGCCGATTAGGCCGCGGCTTCATCAGAGGAAACGGTGATGATGATGCTCTTCCGGTGGTGCATGTGAAGACGGCGGTGTGGGAATGGAGGTGGCGCGAAAGACGAGGGGAACATCGGGGCAGCTCCTTGGAGGTGGAGGACGGGGTGGCTGAACCGGCGGGACGATGAGATCGACGACGGATCCTCATCCGGTACGGTGGATGAGGGACTTCGAGGTGTTGCTGTGGACGATGTCGTCGGGGAAGAGGCTCCGGCTGGGTGGTGGACGGAGCAGGGTGTGGGGTTTCGTCGCGGGTTTTCGCGGCCTCGGTGTACGAATAGGTGGGCGGATGCGATGGTAGTGGGGAACCATGGCTTAGAGACGCGCTTGTCCGAAATGTGGGGTAAGTTACGAAAGTACCCCCACCGATTTGAGGCGGTTCTTTCGGTTCAGGGGTACCACGGGCATTTCGCGTGTCGGGATTTCACAGGAGGTGGGAGTTTTCGCGCGCGTTGTAATTTCGGAATAGCAAGGCGCGGGTTGAGATGGAGGGAGTTGTCGGAGCACAACGAGACAAAGATATATCATAAATATTTCGGGCTAACAAGGCGCGGGTTGAAGAGGCGGGAGTTTCGCAGCACGATAGACAGAGACGCTAGCTTGAATTTTCGGCATAACAAGGCGCGGCTTGAAATTTCGGAAGAACAAGCTTAACGTGTACCAAAAAAAGACAATTTGCACCTCAACACGCACAACACACACAGAAACACCATTTAGACTAGAGTAAGGTACACGTGCATTGCACGCATGAGATTTGGCAACCAAATTATGAATAAATACCACATTATAGCATGCAAGCTTTGAGTCATATATGCACGATGTAGATGTTCGTTTAATTGTTATATAAGAAAGCTAATCTATTTTAAGATTCATGGAATTGTGCGTCGTAAGACATAAAGTAAAAACAAATAATGGCAAATCATGTAGAAAAACATTTGGGCAATTCTGATACGGAAGATTCTAGAACAAATAAGAAGTGCTTGTGTTTTGATGTTTGTGCATTATGCTTAAGTTCAACCATGAAGTCTTCTAGATTATACATGTGCCGAAATCTGGTGGAATCTAGATGATATCCAACGGCCAGTAAGTGCTCAAATTTTCCATCTTTGGACCATCGGATTCGCCTCGTCCAACGACCATCTTTCAAAGTTAAAGTTACCCGCACACAATATAAAAAAATATAAAATATAATATATATAGGGGTATAGATATAGATATGTGATGCGAAAGCCACCCATCATCTCCAATTAGAATAGTGTGTCCATGCACGGATGCGGCGTGGCCAAATGATGTCTGCCATCGGTATCTCAAATTCAAATCAGTCTGACCTTGTTCAATGTGTATACATTACAACGTGCTCGTTTCCAAACCACACCACGCAGATCTCCGTTATATTCATGCATGCATGGGTTTCAAACATCAGGATCTCTTATTCAAATATTTGAATTCAACTTTACATTGATTATGACCTCACCTATTCTTTTACACCCACACAGTAGTCTTCTCTTTATAATTGTACCACTAACTTTCTCTCATGCTTGCATGCACACACACTACCAGTCGGCATTATCCATCGCACGCATGCAATCTTTTTCTTCAGGTCGGTCTCCCATGAAGGCACACACCCACACACATCCCCCTCTCCATCATATCGGGCATTCTTTATCTCTCACACGTGCATGCGCAACGATCGATGTTCCTCTATGTATGTGTGTGTATAGCTAGGTCTTTCATAGTTTTCCACACAAACCGATCAATCGATATATCCAGTGAGGTCTCACCCTCTTTCCCATGTCCACATCGATCAATCTATACCTCTCTAAATAGGATTAACATATATAGCTAATACACCCACATTAATTATATATCCAACGTCCCCCTCTCATCATCCATGCCTTCCGCTTCATCTCTCAGACGCGTGCACAATGGCGAAGACAGGAGGCAGTAAGGGCCCTGCCCCCTCCCCCCTAACATCACTATATATCAAGGCTAATATGAATGTGATCATTAGACAATTGCTGCTAAAAATGGTTTAAGTTCATGAATTGACCCTCCTCGTAAAGGATTAGCAATGCTTGACCCCCTAGCTCATTTATTTTTCATGGCTCCGCCACTGCGCGCAACAGCGCACGTGTTCGCCCCTCTCTCTAAATATCGATCTCGCACTTGTGAATTCCTTCATAGTCTCCCTCCACTCGGCCCCTCGCACCATCTTCTAGCCCCCCACCAGATTTTGCCACATGTACAATCTAGCAGACTCCATGGTTGAACTTACGCATAATGCACAAACCTCAAAACAATAGTGGTTCTCTTTTGTTCTAGAATCTTTCGTATCATAACTGCCCAAACTTTTTTTCTAGTTGAATTGCCATTATTTGTTTTTACTTTATGCTTTACAACGCACAATTCCATGAATCATAAAATAGATTAAGGGCTTCTTTGATTCAAAGGATTCTCAAAGGAATTTTGGAGGATTCTAATCATTAAGAATTTTTCCTATCTTGGTTGTTTGATTCGTAGGATTGTAAACCATAGGAATTTTTCCATATGATTCATTTGCACTATATTTCATAGGAAACATCCCATCCACTCAAACCTCTTTGAAAGAATTCTGCGTTTTTTCTATGCACAATCAAACACTCGTACAATCCTGTAGGATTCAAGACGACATTCCACTATAATCCCATGTTTTTCCTATTCCCGCGTTCTTAGCTTTTTTATAAAAAACTAATTGATTTTGAATGAGATGAACTATAAGAATTAAACGAAGGGCTACATCAGGCATATATGACTCAGAGCTTACATGCTATAGTGTGGTATTTATTCATAATTTGGTTGCAAAATCTGATGCGTGCAATGCACGTGTACCTTGCTAGTACTTCGAGTATGTGCAAAACACGTAAATTAGAATACCAATGGCACGCTACACAATGTCTCTCTTACAGTTCATGAAGCCACGTGGCACATGTGGAGGCGTTGTCGCGACCTCCTTGCGTGGATTGATCACAGTGACGTGCTGCTGGTTCCAAAAGAATGTACTCGTCCTCCCTGAGCCATACTGGCGGTACATGCACGAAGCGAAGATGTGCACGCACGCCACGCACGCACTCATTCCCTCGCACGCACACACGGGTACGCGGGCGGACGCAATTTTGTACCAAGATCCACCCCATGTGATAATTTGACGCGTGTAAAGTCGTTCACTTCATTGATGGTCAATTAATACAGTGCATGCAAATTGAGTGGACGTGAGGGCGGAAGAAAGACATTATTACTCCACTGCACGCATGCGAGTAGTTAAATCGTGGGTTGCTAGTAGTACTTCCATTGGTCTCCTTCGTATTTTGTGCCAATTTTTGACAGTAACATAATATTTACGCATTTGAGAAGTGTAGTACTTGAAATTTATGTTCCGCTAAACACATCGGGAGCCGTTTTGGGCCTCGAAACCAAAACCATCAATTAATCTTTACCTTGTTCCCATCACATTTGAAAGCCTGCTCACACCTACTAGTATGTACCAAACCTGAACGTGTTCCCACTATGCAGGTATTAGTACTAGTGCTAGTACTTAGGTTATAAAAAGGGGAACTACCTAACCGAAAATTACTCTACCTTTCCTCCTCATAAGTGCTTCTTCTTCGTCCGTCGTTGCCATGGCCGGTGAGCAAAGCTCTAGGTCGAGAACTACTCGTAACAAGGGAGCGGCAACCAAGGCTGCAGAAAAAAAAGAGGGCTCACCGCCACGCAGAGACCTCGAAAGATCTCTCACGGGCAGGCGATGGCTCCCAGGAGCGCCCTAGCCACGGAGGCGAACATGCCGAGCCGGCGGGGCTGGAGTCGTTATCCCTCGACGGCATGCCCGATCAGCTCAATAAGCAAAAGGAGTTCATCCAAGGCTTGATGGAGTTGCTGAAGGAGAGCCTCGATGACATGCCCGCTGAGCTCAATCAGCAGGCGGAGTTGACCGCCGGCTTGGTGATGCTGCTGAAGAAGAGCATTGCCTCGGAGAAGAAGGCGACCGGCGAAATCCTGCGACTTCAGGAGGACAAGGCGAAGCTCTGCCACAAGATCGACCTGTTGAAGGACAAGAACGCCGGCTGGAAGAAGCTGCATGAGAATAGTAGTTCCTCGATGAAGATGCTGCATGCCCTCGTCATGGAACAGGAGGAGGAGTTGGCGAAGCTCTGTATCGAGCACCCGGCTGCTGTCAAGGTACGTAATGTGGCCGTGGAACAGATGATGAAGGCTCGCATCGAGAAATCCCGCGTCATGGACAGAATGAAGAAGATGGTGGTGGAGACGCGCAAGGAGATGGAGGTCGTGGAGGCGATGAAGAAGCAGTTACGACTCCGCGGCGAATTAGATCATTTGGGGTGATAATCTTCCTTCTTCTTTTGCTCCTGTGTTTCATCTTTTGCTTCGGGTGTTTCGCCGCACGTGTCACGTTCTCTGCGAGGCATGAATAGAACAATGCTTTTTTTAGGGAATGAATAGAACAATGCTAACAATGAGATGACTAGCAAATTAGATCATTTTTATCGCCATATGGCACTGGGCTGCCGTGTTTCGTGCTCCTCCGCCGCAGTACTACTCCAGTGGAAAACTTGAGTATACCGCACGGTTCTTTGCTCCTCCTCGATCAGGTCGTCGGCGCATTTATACGAGCCGTCAAATCACAAGGCCCCGCCTTCCAGCAGTAATGAGCCGTCAAATCACAAAGGCCCTCGCCTCTTGTGAAACCGACCAAGCTAGACTGCCCCGCCCTCTAGCCTTTTAAAAAATGTATACTTTTGTACAACAGTAGTATTGATGGATTGCGCCATGGAGCAAAACTTGAAATTAAAAAAAGGTGGTGCATATAGAGAGCGCTCGTCGCCAAATTATGCATATAGTACTATTAAAAAGGCTAGTCACAATAATGGTGTCCAGCACAACCCACCCCTCAAATAAAACTAAGAGGGTGCTTGGATACGTTTTGGTCCCATGACTAAAAGTAGTGGGACTAAAACATGCTAGCCTCACCCATGCTTGGATCCAAATACTAAAAAGGCTAAAATCAAGTTAATGAGCATTTATTATCCTCCAAACCCTCCAATCCAGAACTCGCCTGTGTTAAAGGAGAGGAGTTAAATGCGTAGAGAGAGGACTAATCCACATTTTAGTAGGGGTACCCCTGACTAAAAAAATTTAGTCTCAGACTAGTTTTAGCCCCTCTTTAGTCGGGGGTGCTTGGAACTTTAGCCTCTTAAAGAGACTATTTTTAGTCAGACTAAAATAAGTCCCTTGGATCCAAGCACCCTCTAAGCATCCTGGAATTCTTTGACAAAACTAAGCACCCTGAAATTCTTTGACAACTAAACTGCTGGCTATATGATGTTGGCCATATATATTGTACGTATATAATGTGAAGAAACGAGTGGTAGTACTATACCAACTAAAAGATGAAATGTAAGAAATACTAGTATGTATGTACTGAAGAGTTAAAGTAACGAGAAGAAACATAACATAGTTCTGCTGGGGGCTCAGCACAACACACCCCTCAAATTAAATTAAGCACACCTGAAATTAAACTTTGCAACTATTCCTGTAGACACTGCATTAGAACCACCATGAGCAACGACACTGCCACCTTACTCGGAGTCCTCGTCCACGTCCTCCACTTCATCCTTGTCCCTCTTCCTCTTGGCCGATACTTCTTTGCTTGAACCGCACACTTGGCTGTTGCTCTTCATCCAACCCTTGTAGATATTGAAGCAAAGGTAGCCATCCATTGCAGTGTAGTGGATGTGGTCTATATCTAGTACATTCCGCTGCCATGCATGACGATGAAACGTGTATGGAGGTTTCTCCAGTTTACCGTACGAGGATGAACCATGGCTCCTGCCAGGGTCAGCATTGAAGGCTGACGAGAGGACACCAGCCGATTCTTCTGGAGGTCGAAGGTGTTGCCTACAACGGGGCCTATCTGACGCAGGACTTCTTTGTCGTTACCAAAGTCTACAGTAACGAATTTGACTAGGTTGCTCTCGAGGAAGTCCTTAAAATCCTGGCACTCAACGTCGGCATGGCATATGTGGTAGACCAAGCATAAGTCATGCACGCAAACCTGGATCACGGCGGGCTTCTTCCTCTCTTCGTCCTTTAGATCCTTCTCTCATCCCAGGACTGTGGTGTACTCAACATCTAGCCCAGCGACCCACTCATCATCTGAGTCTTCGAACATGCGTCTGAAGCGAGAAAGGCATCCTTTCACCATCGCGGAAGAACGGGTGTAGATGACGTCGAACTCATCGCCGGTGATGGTTCTAACCTAGTACTCACCGCCGATCGTGGAGATTTGGGACGCCATGGATTTGGGAGGAGGGTTAGGATTAGTGGAACTGCCGTAATGTGAATGGACGGGACGACTAGGAGCGAACCGCCGTAGTATTGAAGGACGTGCGGGGACGAGTAGGAGCGAACTACCAGCGTGCGAACGGCAGGGTAGTGGCTTTCCATTCTCCCATGATACGGGCTTCCGAGAGCCCTTGGATATGAGATCGGACGGTTGCATGGCGTGATTCTAGACCTATGGGTGAATATCCTATCCTGGAGGGTTATTCTGCAAATTTTCAGCAACTTAGCATGCGACCGTTTGATCTCAGATCCAAGGGCTGCCAGCAGCCCGTATCATGGTCGCGCCTACCATGACCGTCGCGTCGCTCGCGCGGTCGCGCCCTTGGAGATTTAACACAGTGTGTTAGGCTATCTGATGTTGGCATGTCATACATAGTCATCCTTAGTCACTCATACTACAACAAGGTTGGCTATAAGTGTATTTTTTTACTCCTCTCTATCTCTTTCTTCGTACTCCCTCCGTCCCATAATATAAGAACGTTTTTGACACTAGTGTAGTGCCAAAAACGTTCTTATATTATGGGACACAGGGAGTACTAGTATTTATTGCATTTGCCAAGGAGTGACCTCTTCCAATGAAATGGTGTTGCTAAGTTTGCTTCATTTAATTAGCTATAGACTCAAAATTGTCTTTTCACCTAGGTACACGCGCTTAGCACCGTTTCTTCCTTGGGTCACCAAACTAGTCTCTCTCTTCTTGATTAACTTGCCACATCAGACTTTATGCCTATGTGGCAAGCTTAAGCACCTGTAGGAGCAAGTAAAGTAAGTACAATAGTGTGCTTTACATGGCATTTTGCATATGTGGACGAAAGAGAGGCAAGGAAAAAGTGGGAGAAGTGGGCTCTCATGGAAGAGCCAGCCTCTACTACATGGTGGAGCATTGGGAGAGGCACCTGTATGGAGGTGGTCAGGAATCGGGAGACTCACGCCGGTAGTAGCGCCGCAGTTAAAATGATAATGGCAAGTCAAATCATAGGACCCCACCTGTCCAGCAGTAACTCGCTGTCAAATCACACAGCCCTACGTTTGCAGCAGCCTACTCCCTCGTCTTCTCGCGTCTCTGTCGAACCGACTAGGCGGAACTGCCCCACCGCTACCGCGCAGGAAAGCCCCGCCCTCGACTTTTAAATAGTATACAGTATACTAATTTTGTATCCATGGATTGCGCCCGCGCCATGGAGCAAAGCGTCTAGAAAATGGTGGTACACATGTACAGAGTATACAACACGCCCGTCGCATTCGCGTCGCACCCCAAACGGTCGGTCGGTCTGGCACGCTGCTCACCGAATGGAACGCGCATCATATTGCGTTTGCACACACATGTGGGACGGCAATTGAGAACCGACCATAGGCACACTCCCCGGCCCCGCAAGTCGGGTGACTTAATAGAAGAGGGAGACGAGCGATAGTACTAGAGAAGTGTTGTACTACGTTGGTGCCTGGACGATCCCTGCAAGACACGGAAGATCAGTTCGTCCATGCATGTGACCAGACTCCAGCAGACACGCCTAGATTGGCTATCGTGTACATATCGTGCAGGCTGTGTTGTACATGGATGTAGTTGTGGTGAGAAATCTAAAAAAAGGTTTCTTGTCATCTCGCAAAATTAGGTGTCATGTGCTTCGGATCACTGCGAGGGTTAAACAACGACAACTGAGTTGGGCTAGTCATTGGGGGCACATGCACGAACAGTGACTACTCGGCTGCCATCTAGGTCAAGCCGGCTATGTTAATTAGGACATCTATCGACGGACCCCTTTTCTACGAGTTTATCTTTAATTTGAGCTTTGTTCCTCGTCTAGTTTGTCTGTCGGGATTCATGTTGTCTCCTTTGGGCAGTGAGGTTATGATTTCTTGTCATGTGGCATTTTTTCGTGCTATATGTTATAATCCGGTGCTTCAGATCAAAATGACGACAACTGCGCCTCCGGGCCACGTGCATGAAGACTTCTCGACAGTCATTGACGAGGTCAAGCCGGCTCCGGTAGACAAAAGAAAACTAGTACTACTCCACTATATAGGCAGGAGCCTCCGCGCTTGCTTGCTAGTGTTGCTCTCTTCACACTGTCTCGGCCTCTCCGGATCTAAACACGACAGCGGTGGCCACACACTCTCTCTCTCTGCTCACCGCTGGTCACAGATCCAGCCGGATCCTCTCCGCCGGGGAAGGTGAGAAGGTGCAACGTTCACGCGGTCGTCCTTCGCGACGGCTCTTACCCACTGCTGGGCGCATCCCGATCAGCCTGCCTTGCCGTTCTCTCCCAAGCACCGCTAGTGAGGGAGGGCCTCCGACCCCTTCTTCCTCGCTGCCATAGTGTGGGCAGATCCGGCCTCCCGCCGCCCACCTAGCGACATCCCGGCAACCATCAGGTATAACTTCCTTCGAAACCGGCCTTGCTCTACTTCCCGAGCTCCTGACGTCGCTGCATTTGTATCTTTTACTATTTCTCAGGCCCCCTCGTAGATAGGATCGATCGGCTGTTCGAAACCACCTAATTTTTTTACGTTTAAGAGGTAAAACTAGTTCATGCACTCGAATCTAGTACTACTTGGTTCAAACAAGGAAGAAAGGGGGGGGGGGGGGGGAGGATTTGTTACCTGAATCTAGGACTTGGTCGAAAGAGGAAATAATGGGGGCGAAAAGTAGCAGAGACTGGCTATCCAACTGGTCTCTAGGTCTAATAGGGAAATAAAGGGAAACGCAGTACAAACTCAATATAAACCCGATCTATTGGTTGAAAAAGGAAAGAAAGTGGGGACTGGGGGACAAGTCAACAGAGTAAGTCCAGCACTAGATTTGCTAGCCTCACACAGTATAAGGTGGCTATACCGAACAAAAATGGGACCAACCCAGATATCCTGTTCTGATGTTTGTTGCCCCGAGCCACTCTTATGTAATGCCACTGGTAAAATGTAGCAGTCGCACTGTTAAAAGTAAGGACACGTTAAACCAATGTTGTTTTCAATGTAATGCCTCCAGTAATATGAATCAATGGCACTTCTTTACATGTCCTGCTAAAATTTCCCATTAAGATAAGTTGGTTCTTTTCGTTAGAAATGCAACTGTCCTGGTCCGCCTACTCTCCCGTGCCCAAAGTAATGTCGTATTTAACGGTTGTCATAGTTAATCCTAATGCCCACACTAATATCTAGCAATGCCAGTGCTTTAGAAATTGCTACTGTCCTTGTAGGATTGCCATTCAGATAAGGAACATGCTTCTTTTCATTTGATGCATGTTTCATCACTTGTTAGTCACCCTCCTTTCCACCTTTTTTGTGCAAACAGAGATATACATTTCACGCTCGATCTTAGTTGAACTGCACAAATGATATCCAAATTATAGTTGAGCATTCCAGGAGCTTCACAACCAACCTTGATGTTGCTCAATTTTATTGCAACTAATGAAGAAGAAGCTCTGTGGGTTTCGTTTTCTGATGGAAATGGAACCGGGGCTGGAGCCCTTTTCTTAAAAAAATTGAAGAAGAAGCTGCTAGCTCACGGGACATTGCTTCATTTTAGGTGAACTGCACCAAAAGGTCCCATGAATTGAATCATCCATGTTGGTGACTGAAAGAGCCAGCTTCAGCATCCTAGTCTAAGCACCCCCGGCCTCCATCCTTGCGATGCACGGTACACCTCGTTTGCCACCTGCTCGACCCTAGTGTCACTGATAAAATGAAGTAATAATACAGTTAAAATAGAGCGAGTGTCATCTCTATCATTTCATTTCCAATGTAGATAAAGAAAGTGCTTCTCTTTGTTAATGTATGTTTCATCAACTAGTCCCATTGTTAATGTTTAAGCGTTTCTGCAAACTGGGGTGCTTAATTTTAATTGATATGTACAAAAATAGAGATTTGAATGTCTCAAGGCGCCTCCTTGTACTACCGATGTATACTGATGTTCATCACTGGCAGAAGGTGTATCTGGGAGACTTGGGACGATGTCCATTATGAGGCGTACCGTATGAGGCGTCGCAGGGCCCATCTCGCCCTCGCAGCATGGCATACTATGATACTATCGCAATATTTTCTTCTATTTATTTTGTGTGTTTCATCAACTAGTGCCACTATAATGTAATCACGCTTTTTCATTATCTGTGCAAACAGGGTTATTCAGCTGCTTTTGGTGGAACTGCACAAATGTACGTATGGAACCGGCATATATGCAGAGTGTGAGGTGTGCCAAGTAAAAATTACCGACACCAACCATGCTGCATGCACGCACTGGCATCCACCACCACCAGTGGGATGTGTGGCGCTCTCTGTGGACAGATCTTTCTCGGCAGCAAATCATCTAACCAAATACTAGTAGCTTATATTGGCAGTTTTCTAGGGAGTACTCTTTTCTGAAAGAAGCACCAATCTATTTTTTTCTTTATTTGTACACTGTGTCACAACTTTGACCCAAAGGTCCAGAGCTATTTTAGGGTGATTGGCGTAGTACTCGGAGACTGATTGTAAGCATGATTTCCATTAGCTGTCACACTGATTGTAAGCATGAGAAGGTGGAAGATTAGGTTAGTGCGAAGCTTACCTTAAACCCTACCGCCGTTGTTGAAACGAGGCGAGCGTCGAGGGAACCGTGGAGAACGTCGCGCCATCCGGCCTCCTCTTGCGGTGGGAGAACGAATACTCCTGTGGCTCCGGCTGGCTCTGCACCCTCACGAACGGCACACCATACTCGATCGATTCGTTATACTCTGGGTGCTCGACCTTCAACCTGTACGCCCACCACCTCCGCCTGACTGTCGCCTCGGGGGAATCTGTCTGCTCCATTGCCCAGAGGAGATACTCGATGAACTCGGAGGACTGCGGCGTGACTGCCGCCGAGGAGTACATGTACATCGCCGCCGTCTCGCTCTTTCGCATACATTGCCACATGGCCCGCACCGTCCTCGAAATCTCCCACTCATTGTCAAACCAACTAAGGATCTCCTTCAACCTGGCTAACTTTGCCTGGTCATCACTGGCGATCTGCCTGATTCGCTGCTGCATCCTCTCCATAGATGTCCTTCTGAGTGGTCCGGTGCTAGCTTTGGAAGATGGGAGGAGAGACGATGGTCTTGCAATAGAGAAGAGGGAGAGGCGAGATGGTGGTTTTGGAATGGAGATGATGGAGAGGAGAGGAGGTGGTTTTGCAATGGAGAAGATCAGAAGAGGGAGAGGCGAGACGGTGGTTTTGGAATGGAGATGATGGAGAGGAGAGGAGGTGGTTTTGCAATGGAGAAGATCAGAAGAGGGAGAGGCGAGATGGTGGTTTTGGAATGGAGATGATGGAGAGGAGAGGAGGTGGTTTTGCAATGGAGAAGATCAGAAGAGGGAGAGGCGAGACAGTGGTTTTGGAATGGAGATGATGGAGAGGAGATGAGGTGGTTTTGGAATGGAGATGATCGAGAGGAGAGGAGGTTGTTTTGCAATGGAGAAGATCAGAAGAGGGAGAGGCGAGACGGTGGTTTTGGAATGGAGATGATGGAGAGGAGATGAGGTGGTTTTGCAATGGAGAAGAGGGAGAGGAGCGTGCGGCAGCGATTTAGGATTGGATGAGAGGGCCGGCGCGATGTGACTGGATCAAAATCAAAATCAATTTACCCTTCAATTAAGAAAGCGACCCCACATTAACTAGTCTCCCTTTTATTCTGGGTCATAATTGACCATGATTTTCGCACATAAAATATATGTTATACGTTGCAAAAATAATATAATTTGAAAGTACATTCAGATACGAACCAAACGATACAATTTTTGGTGACATGCATTCACATTTTGCTTGTCAAATACAGTACGTGGTCAAACTTTGACCCAAAATACGCAAAACAACAAAAAAATACTTCCAAGACCAGCGCCGCTCTTCTCCTCTTAAACCACCGCCGCTCCTCTCCTGTTCCAATCTAAATGCAGCGCCGCTCCTCTCATCTTCCATTTCAAAACCACCGCCCCTCCTCTAATGTTCCAGTCCAAAACCAGCGTCGCTCCTCTCCCGTTCTAATCCAAAACCAGTGCTCCTCCTCTCCTCTTCCATTCAAAAACCACCGCCGGTGAGTGAAGGTGTTGTGGAGAAGTAGATCGATGGAGGAGTACAACCGATACGTGAGGATCGCAGACGGCGACCCTGTGAAGCTAGCTAGGATGTTGGAGATACAGTCTTGGTTTGACAACAAGGACCAACTAGCGGCGACGGCGACATCCATGGCCAAATATCTGCAACAGAGCGGAAAGGTGGCGATACTCCCAGAGGGAGTCGCGCCGGAGTACATAGAGCTGCTCCTCTGGGCCATGGAGCAAACAGATTCACCGAATCCAATCGTGAGGGAGCGGTGGTGGGAGTATCGATCCCAGATGGAGCATCCACCAGAGATTGAAGGATCGAGCATCTACAGGGTGTCGTTTGTGAGGGTGTCCTGCCAGAGCGAGCCGGTGGAGTCTTCGTCGACCGAACCCAACTGCAAGAGGAGAAAAGCAGTTGGCCCGACGACGCTTCCCCGCCATCGTCTCCCTCGCTGTTCACATTGTCTCACGGAGCGGCTGTCTGCCGCCGAGGAATAGGAGCGGGCTGCCCCCCCAGCCCAATAGTCGGGTAGGTTGTGAATTGTCAGGAGGAGCTTAGGGTTGTCAGTATTTGCAGGTTGTGAATTGTGTTTTGTGTTGTGTATTTTGAGAGTACTTTCAGATATGAATGTCTTTTGAATTTCAGATTTGCAGTATTGAGCATATGAAGTATTTTATGAATTCTAGAGATCTATTTTTAGCACTTAAAAAATGTAGTTTCATAGGAGTATAAAAGTGCAGACAATGTGATTCTGAGAGAAGAAACTGCAAGTTTCAGTTTCAGATAAGAAACTGCAAGTTCAGTTTTAGATAAGAAACTGCAACTTTCAGAGGCAGAGCATTTATATTAACACGGCCTTTTCAAATAGGGTTAACATCATGTTGGAAGTTTTATTCATGGTCGAAAATGGAACTACCAGCCAGTTAACATCATGCTGATCAACATTCATGCATAGCACATCTTCATATGATGCATAGTCAAAATGCCCACACAATGTCGAGTGTGCGAAACACAGAGAAAACGAGGGACGAAGTTTTGGCAAGTGTTGGACGTGGTTTTGGGCTGCCCCGTCTAGGCTTTCATTTTTAACATGCGCAGCCCACGACCTCGGATGGGAGGTCCATAGGCCTGTTTGTATTTTCTTAGGGCCGTCATGTATCGACTGGCCTATGGACCTCCCATCCGAGGTTTTATTTTTGGCAGCCCAATTTATGTATTTTTTTGAAGAAAACGCAAAGGTCTGTTCTATTTTTCTATATAAGAATAGGAACGCCAGGTCCAACTTATGTTACCCTTCTAACTATATTATATATATTTAAATTATTTTATATGTTATTATATATTATTTTTATTATCATCATATATTTAACAGATACTTACATATGTAAGAAAACAATATCCCACATCTTATTAACTTATAAAAATAATTTCTTAACAAATAAAATCCTGGACTGTTTTGGCACGAAAATCCTAGTGATACAAAAGCTTGGTAAGATTTAAGGACGAATGTAATAATATCACTTATTATTTAAATATATTTATAACAAAATAGTCAGCCCCTTTTTATTTTTTGATAACATTGCTGGCCCAACCCAACATTATAATTAGAATCAGCCCAACAAAATCGTGTATTTCGAGAAAGTGCAAATGGCGTTTAATTTTTTAGGAAATAAAATAAATGGGCCGCATGGACGCTACATTATTTGTTCACCCAGCCCAGCTAATGGCTGTACTTCAAAAAAAAGAAGATCAAATTGACTGTAAATTCTACCGCGCAAAAAAAATACTGTAAATTCTGAAAAAATGGGTTGAATACGTGCCACATTTTTGGAGGCTGAAATGTGGGCCAATAGGTCGAAGCCAACGCAAGTCGTTGTCAATTTAGTCAACAAATGATTCTGACATGTTAGCCGTTGGATTTACATCCAACGACCGGCATCCATCTTCAATCTCTCGTCTTCTTCCTCCAGCGCCGCCGGGACCACCTCCCGCCTCCTGCTGATAGCAGCTCTGCTTAGCACGCTTCTTTATGAAGCGCTACTCCACCGTTGGCCAGGCCATCCCTCCACCCCTCCACACCTCCTGTTCTTCTCCACCGACTGCCGAACCACACCGCACTAGAACCAGTTAACCCTCGTACACCTCTCCGTCTGTGACTCTACTCCCGCGTCTTCCCATCTCCGGCTCGTTGCTGTCCGGGGCCTCGCCGTCGTCCACCACCTTGGATGCGCTCGGTGCGGCGTGGTCAACGTGGTCAACGAACGACACCATCGGAAGTAGACTGTGTGTGGAGAGGCTGACAGCTGGGTCCACGGCCGCACACAAGGAAATGCCTCCTTATTACGCGCAAAATAATGATTCCTCCACCTGACATCTGGGACCCACCGGAAGGGCCTCTATATTTCGCAAAAATAACGTGCCCCCCGCTGACATGTCGGACCCACCAGCTATCTTCGCACGCAAGGAAGTGCCTCCTTATTACGCACAAAAAAATGAATACTCCCCCTGCCAGCTGGAACCCAGCATAGTGGGAGGCTGACTTGTGGGCCTACCAAGTTGACGGGGACGGAGGGCTTTGTCAACTTAGTCAATATGAACGATTCTAGCTCCTGTTACCGTACGATGTTCATCCAACGGCTGTAGTGCTTCTTCAACCTCTGGTCTTCTTGCTCCAGCCGCCCAAACCAGCGCCGGTCGTGCCGCGTGCTCCTGCCTCCCGTGGCCGGCTGTGATGCCGCGGAGGCCTCACCGCCCCCTACTACTCTCACCGCTGGCCAGGCCATCCCTCTACTCACCCACACCCCCTGTTATTCTGCGGCGACAGCAGCCTCACACCGCAGCCGAACCAGTGAACCCTCGTACTCCTCTTCGCGTGGGCATCCACTGCTGCATCTTCCCCGGCTCCGAGTCGTCCCCTTCCTAGTCCTCGCCGTCATCCACCGCCGTGGTGCTCTCGGCGCGGCGTGGTCAACGTGGTCAAGGAATGACTTCCATCGGATGTGGACTATACGTGGAGAGGCTGACAGCTGGGTCCACGGCCGCAGCAAGGAAGTGCCTCCTTATTACGCGCAAAATAATGATTCCTCCACCTGACAGCGGGGACCCACCGGACAGGTCACCGTATTTCGTGAAAAAACGTTTCCCCCTGACTGCTGGGACCCACCAGCTACATCTTCGCATGCAAGGAAGTGCGTCCGGGCAAAAAAAACGATTCGCCCCCTGACTGCTGGGACCCACCAGCTACATCTTCACACGCAAGGAAGTGCGTCCAGGCAAAAAAACGATTCGCCCCCTGACTGCTGGGACCCACCAGCTACATCTTCGCACGCAAGGAAGTGCCTGACAGTCGGGACCCACCTGGTCGAAGCGTACGTAGCGTTGTCATTCTGGTCGCGAACGTGTACGTACATATATACTAGTGGATGTAGAGGCGCGCACGTGTCATAGTAGAGGCGCGTACGTGTCGTAGTAGAGGCGCGCACATAGCATGTACACGTACGTACAGCAGCCAGGGTGCAAGAAAGAAAATACGGCCACGTATGTGTACATACGGGCGGGGTCTCGAACGCCTACTCGCGCATACGTACGGCCAGGGCTCGTGTACATGGCTGGGTCGGAACGGAGAAACAGTGTCGTCGTCGTGTTCATGGGGAGGCAACGGAATGCGTCGTGTTCATGGGGAGGCAATGGAATGCGTCGTGTTCATGGGGAGGCAACGGAATGCGTCGTGTTAATCGGGAGGCAACGGAACGCGTGGGAGCCAACCGGCTGGGCCGGAACGGAATGCGTGGTCGTGTTCATCGGGAGGGCTTGGACGGAACAGGCAATGGAAACGAGGCCTGGCGTACCGCAAAACGGAGGAAACGGACCTCCTACGTTCGGAACGGGGTCCTGTTGATTGGGAAGGGTGTGGCGTACCGCAAAACGGAGGAAACGGGCCTTCTACGATCGAAACGGGGGTCCTGTTGATCGGGAGGGGTGTGGCGTACCGCAAAACGGAGGAAACGGACCTCCTATGGTCGAAACGGGGGTCCTGTTGATCGGGAGGGGTGTGGCGTACCGCAAAACGGACGAACCGGACCTCCTACGGTCGAAACGGGGTCCTGTTGATCGGGAAGGGTGTGGCGTACCGCAAAACGGACGAAACGGACCTCCTACGTTCGAAACGGGGGTCCTGTTCATCGGGAGGGGTGTGGCGTACCGCAAAACGGGACTCCACGGGATACTGTTCATCTCCACCGTCGACCTCCCCCAGCCTCCACGGGCTACCGTCGGCCTCCTCCAGCCTCCACCACTACTAGGAAAAGGGCTATAGACAATATGCACACTAATGGCGCACCAGACATGCGGTGCGCCACTACTGTATAGCAGTGGCGCACCATGTGCTGGTGCGCCATTAGTGTGATAGACACTAATGGCGCACCACAACTATGGTGCGCCACTACTAACAAAAATTATTTTTTTCTTTTTTCCAAAAATACTAATGGCGCACCGTGGGGCGGTGCGCCATTAGTGTCTATCACACTAATGGCGCACCACAACCATGGTGCGCCACTACTAACAAATTTTTTTTCTTTTCTTTTTTCCAAAAATTCTAATGGCGCACCGGGGCGCAGTGCGCCATTACTAGTTTTAACTAGTAATGGCGCACCAGTCACCCCGTGCGCCACTACTATCATTTTTTGTTTTTTTTTGCAAAACTACTAATGGCGCACCGCCAGCTGGTGCGCCATTAGTAACCCTGGTTACTAATGGCGCATTTTTTGGTGGTGCGCCATTAGTAACCTGGGACCAGCTAGATATTTTGGACAGCCACCTACACACTCACTTTCCCCACTTCATTCTCTCCACCCCCTCCTCCAAGCTTGTCTCGGGTGCCTCCTCCTCCTCACCTCATTTGCACCATAGATTCATCCAAATTAAGTGGTTAAATTACCTTTTTTGATAGGTAAGTAAGGGGAAAGCTTTCTTTATGTTGTAGATCTACTTTTTTCTCCCTCCAACAATGTGCACATGCACTTTTTTTGGCCTAGCTAGATCTATGTATGTTTGTGGTGTTGCATATGTTTGTGGTGTTGCATATATGTTTGTGTTTGCAGGTACCGGTATTTGAAATGCGATAGTTGCCAATATTTTGCCGGAATGTTGATTCATTTCCGTTTCGGCGAGAATTTTGGCACTATGCATTCTTTTTGGTCCTATTTTTAGGCAAAGTCATGCCAAATTTTTTCTTGGTTCTAAAATATCGTTTTGCTCTACCCCGCAGGCGACCATGGTCCGCACGATGACCGAAGGCATCGCGAATAGGTTTTTGGGCTCCGCGAAGGCCGAGATGCTTCAAAATAACGAGACGGAGATAAGATGTCCCTGTCGAAGATGCAAGCTGAGGAGCCTTATGGACCCGGATTCTGTACAGGTGCGGGACCACCTGCTCTTGCGTGGTTTCATGGATGGCTATCGGTGGCAAGGTGATGAAGATGATTATGAAGTCGTCCATGGGGGTCGGCCGGCAAGAAATGAGGAAGGGCAGCAAGACAACCGCGGCGAGGGCGGGCGAGAAGACGAAGAATCTCCAGGACATGATCACGAAGTAGATGCAGTACACAGTCATCATGTAGAAGATGCCGGACATGATGATGAGGAAGATGCCGGAGCAGACGAAGGGCATGATCATGAAGATGAAGATGCCGGACATGATGATGAGGAAGATGCCGGAGCAGACGAAGGGCATGATCATGAAGATGAAGATGCCGGAGCAGACGACGATGGACCATCGATGGGCTGGGTGCACGACCCTCGTATTCAAGAGCTGCTTCTCAAGCAGACGGATAACGCAACAGTTGCCGCCCGAGAGAAAGCCAAGCTGGATCAACTAGAGATAGACGCGGTTACTCCATTATATGAAGGATGCAGGCCCGAGGATACCCGCCTAAAAGTAACGCTCATGGCTCTGGAGATGAAGGTAAAACACAAAATGACCGACGCATGCTTCGACGAGAACATGTCATTCTGGCACGAACGTCTTCCCAAGGGGAACAAGTGCCCGACCAGTTGTTAGGAGGTGAAGAAAATCGTGTGTCCTCTGGATTTACCGCACGTGAAATACCATGTTTGCATGAACAATTGCATCATTTATCGGGACGAGCACGCGGAGTCTACCATATGTCCGGTGTGCGGCGTCACTCGATACAAGAAGAGGAAGAAAGCTCCTCGAAAAGTGGTGTGGTACTTTCCGATCACTCCTCGTCTGCAGCGGTATTTCGCGGACCCTAAGGTAGCAAAGATCTTGTGCTGGCACTCGGATAGGGAGGAGAAGAAGCGAGAAGATGACGCAAATGATCCGGAGATAAATAAAAAAGACAAGATGTTGAGTCACCCTAAGGATGGGAGCCAGTGGCAAGCGTTGAACTTCGAACACCTAGAATTTGGGACGATCCAAGGAACATCGTGCTGGGCGCGAGCACCGATGGAGTCAATCCGTTTGGCAGCCAGAGAAGCACACATAGCACCTGGCCTGTGTTTGTGTGGATGTACAACCTTCCCCCTGGTTGTGCATGAAGAGGAAGTACATTCACATGAGTATGCTAATTGAAGGGCCAAAACAACCAAGGAACGACATCAATCTGTATCTGGGGCTGCTGAAAGAGGAGCTAGACACGCTGTGGAAAATGCTAGCCAATACGTGGGACGCCGCAGAGAAAGAATATTTCCCTATGAGAGCCGCACTGCTCACGACGGTGCACGACTATCTCGGTTACGGATATCTCGCGGGGCAGGTGGTCCACGGATTTTCTGGATGCGTCAGGTGCATGGATGACACAACGTATCGCTAACTAGATAGATATCCCGGGTCTTCGAAAACCGTGTTCATGGGACATCGAAGGTGGCTTCGCGACGATGACCCATGGAGAAAACGCAAGGATCTATTCGATGGTGAAACCGAACCCCGAAGACGCCCGCGTACGAGGAGCGGCGAGGAAATAGACGAGCTGTTGAAAAATTGGAAAGATTGCCCACTGCCAGGAAAGAAGCAAAAGGCGCCAGAGCCGGGAAAGAAGCGAAAGGCGCAAGAGCCGCTGCTGAAGGTATGGAAAACGAGGTCTGTTTTCTGGGACTTGCCGTACTGGAAGATCCACCGTGTGCCTCACAGCCTTGATGTCATGCATATCACGAAGAACGTGTGCGAGAGTCTGCTTAGTACCCTGCTCAACATGCCGGAGAGGACCAAAGATGGACCGAAAGCAAGGGCAGACTTGAAATCAATGGGCATCAGGGACGAGCTTCAGGCCAATGATGATGATGAGGCGAAGCAGGACACGGAAAGTCGTCGCAAAGGCAAAAAGGCCAAGAAGACCAGAAATGACTTCCCTCCCACGTGCTTCACTCTAAGTCAGGAGGAGATCGATCAGTTTTTCACCTGCCTCGTAGGAGTAAAACTTCCTTACGGTTACGCGGGGAAGATAAGCAGATACCTAGACTCAGCGAAGCAGAAGTTCAGCGGGATGAAGTCTCATGACTGTCACGTGCTGATGACGCAGATACTTCCAGTTGCAATCCGTGGGATCATGGACGCGCACGTCCGTGAAACGCTATTTGGCCTATGCAACTTTTTCGACGTCATCTCTTGGAAGTCGGTTGGCGTGAGGCAACTCAGAAGGCTACAGGAAGAGATCGTGGTGATACTATGCGAGCTTGAGATGTACTTCCCGCCCGCATTCTTCGACGTTATGATGCATCTGCTGGTCCATATCATGGAGGATATCATCCAACTCGGGCCGACGTTCCTGCACAGCATGATGCCGTTCGAAAGGATGAATGGTGTCATCAAAGGATACGTTCGCAACATGTCATGTCCAGAGGGAAGCATAGCCAGGGGCTTTCTGACCGAAGAGTGCATCTCCTACTGCACGAATTATCTAGGCATCGAGAACCCCGTTGGTCTGCCCGTCAACAGGCACCTCGACAGGCTCGCTGGATGGGGTCACCGTGAGGGTTGCCACGAAATGCATGTCGACTTCGAGGGTCGACTCGCCGACTTTGAAAGAGCAAACCTAGTCGCGCTACAACACATAGACGTGGTCGATCCTTGGGTGGTAGAGCACAAAACCTTTATTGAGAAGACGTACAATTACCGACGCCAACAGAGGACGGACGGAGATATAATCAAAGAGCACAACTCATGTTTCACGCGTTGGTTCAAGCAGAAGCTTCTGTCGTACCCTTTACATGAGGATTCTTCCGCGGAAGAACAACTCATATTCGCCTTGTCACAGGGCGCTGAGCACAACCTGATGACGTATGAGGCGTACGATATCTACGGCTACACATTCTACACCGAGGGAAAGGACATGAAGAGCGATGGTTATCAGAACTCCGGGGTAACGATGGAATCCTACACCGGTAACGACAAGGACAGATACTACGGAAGGATCGAGGAGATCTGGGAGCTGAGCTACGCTGGAGAGAAGGTCCCAATGTTCCGTGTCAGATGGGCCAAGAGCGTCCTAAAAGAAGACCGGTATTTCACCACCATGGTTATACCCGAAGCCAAATCCAAGACCGCGGGCGCAAACGTCACCGCGAAAAATGAGCCATGGGTACTGGCTTCCCAAGTGGACCAATGCTTCTTCATTACCGACCCGTCAAAGCCCAGTCGTGTTGTCGTGAGGAGAGGCAAAAGGAAGATCATCGGAATGGATGGAGTTGCCAATGAGAAAGAATTCGACAAGTACGGCGACCCGAAGATGGAACATGACGACGACGATGAAGTACCAGCATACACCACAAGAAGAAGCAGGACCACCCTACCTAAAGGACGTTCGTTCAAGAGAAGAACTCCATTTACGAAAAATAAGGGCAAGAAGATTGTGAACAGATAGCTAGCTAAGATCGATTGTATTTAAATTGTAGCCTTCATTTCTCGATTGTATTTCATGGGCACTTTTTGAACTCATGAATATTTTTAAATTTCATGGGCACTTTTTGAATTCATGAATATTTTTTCAAATTTTATGATATTTTTTCATATTCAATATGAAAAAATATTGAATATTCATGAGGACACTCGATCTCGATCCCCCTCCATCTCGATCTCGATCCCCCCCGCACCCTCCGCCGCTCCACCGCCGCCGACGACCCACCGCACCCTCCCCCGCTCCACCGCCGCCGATGATCCCCCTCCATTATTATTACTGCTTTTATAAAAAAAATTACTGTTTCATATTCATTTTCATTTTCTAAAAAAATATTAGATGCAACAAAAAATAATAATAATAAAATTACTTATGGCACACCGCTGGCTGGTGCGCCATTGCTATGCAAAAAAAAGGTTACTTATGGCGCACCGCTGGGTGGTGCGCCATTGCTATCTAAAAAAAGATTTCTAATGGCGCTCCGCTCGAGGGTGCGCCATTGCTATAAAAAACATACTAATGGCGCACTGCTAGGGGGTGCGCCATTAGTACTCTTCCCCCCTAGCTAGCTAATTCGCCCGATCCCTTCATCCCTCCCTCGCGACACTCCCCCCCCCCCCCCCCGCAGCCCCGACCCACGACGCCGCCCCTACGTGCGCCGCCGCCCCCGCGGCCCCCACCACTGCAGCTCCTCCGCCGCCCACCGGACAGCAAGCCGCCGCGGCCCCCAACCATCCCGCCGCCGACCCGCAACCATCCC
Organism: Triticum aestivum; assembly: GCF_018294505.1. Taxonomy (NCBI): domain Eukaryota; kingdom Viridiplantae; phylum Streptophyta; class Magnoliopsida; order Poales; family Poaceae; genus Triticum; species Triticum aestivum. The sequence goes on from NC_057811.1 coordinate 90,704,082, forward strand.
ACCGTCGACGACCACACGGGGTGCAGGATGACGACCGCCGCTGACCCACAACCATCCCGCCGCCGCCGACCCCGACCCCTCCGGCGACCGGCCGCGCCCGCCCAGGTACCTCTCATCCTTCCTCCTTCCTCCCTCTCCACCCTTCCTCCCCATTCCCTCCCTCCCTCCCCTCAACCGTGGTGACGCCGGCCTTCCCACTGCCCTGCCCGTGTTGCTCCTCTGCCTGAGTTGGATCTAGTACCGTGTTCCTCTGCCTGTGTTGCTCCTCTCACTGCCCTGCCTGTGTTCCTCCGCAGCAGATCAAGAACTACAGCAACTAGAGAGTGAAGAAGCAGATTAACAGCAGGGGAAATAGCAACAATAGAGCAAAGAAGTACAGCAGATCAACAAGGCAACAGTGGTTTTCAACACTTCTCTGTACTGCATAAACATTCTGTGTTTGATCAAATGATTGTAGCCTTCCCATGGACTGTGTTTTTTTTATAAAACTGTAGAATATCAGATTGAAATATTGGGGAGTACAATACAAGTTCAGGAACAAGGGACATTTTTTGCAATTGTGAACTCTCAATGCTCAAGTCTGGAAGTGTTTACAAATTCAAAGAGTTCACATGACTACTGGTCAAATACTCTAGTGTATTTAGTGTAAATCTAGTCTGAAACTAGTAGAGCTCTTGGTGATTTGCAAATTCAGTTTAAATAAAAATTTGGTACATGACTACTGATCATGTATGAAAGATGTTGCTACTGGATGAGCACAAGAACTACTCAATAGATTTTGATGTACTCCTGATCATGTATGCAAGATGTTGCCACTGGATGCATGGATGCATGACTGGGACATGACTACTCAGTAGATTATGACACCTGATAATCACAGTAAATTGTTAACAAATTACAGTTTACTGTCCATTTTAGCCTAGCATTCAGTTATCTTTTCACCCTTTTTTTGTCCATTCAGTTATATTTTCAGTAGGAAAATCTATGTAACAAATTACAGTTTACTGTCATTATCAGTTTACTGTCCATTTTTGTTTTGATTTTACTGTATGTATCTTAACTGAATCTTAACTGAAATTTGACCATGTCAGCTGTAAGTTGGTTACCCAGCATTTGTGTGGGCTTATCACACTGAACTTTCAGTCATCTTACATACTGTTCTGTCGCATGATGGATAGCACTGAAGAATATCTTGAAATGTAACATTCGAGTAGTTCACTTACCATGACTATCAATTAATAAGCATGATACTGTACCCTTCTTTTAAAAAAGAATTCCCCTGTGGTTGAGATCCTATAAAACGGTGCCCCTCATGAAGCATCCACCTTACTAAGCCATTACTTGTGTGCATCTCTAGTTTCCTTGCAGGTTGTAAGTTTTTATTAGGATAGCTGTAAATTTCTTCTGTTTTCTAGTAGTACAACCTGTACTGGTTGGGACAAAAACACTGCTTTTGGTGTACCTGTACTATTCATCACCATGGCCACTACTATTTGGCCCTCTGTGTCCATCACCATGGCCACTACTATTTGGCCCTCTGTGTCCAGCAATATCTTTAAGGCAAATCTGGCTGGCAATTTGGCCCTCTGTGTCCATCACCATGGCCACTACTATTTCAAACTGAAGAAAGAAAGGAAGAGATGATTTTGCAGGTACCCCGAGAGGCCCTTGAGTTTGCCGGAATGTCGATTAACTTCCGTTCCGGCAAATTCGGGTACTCCATATGTCCTATTTTCAGCAAAGGTCGTGCTGAAATTTTTCGTGAATTTTAGCATGACTTTGCTAAAAATAGGACATATGGGGTACTTGCGACTAATGCATGGGCCGGGGTATCTTAGTACTTAATTAAGTAGGATCAACTGCCCCTTTATTCTTGCTGCATTAAACCATAGGTGGCAATAGAGCCAAGTGATTAGGCCCAACTTAGAGTCGACAAACCCTAAATTATAAAACCTTGGCATTTAGGGTGCCTCGCTGTCGATAAAAACCTAAATGATGAAAGCTTAGGCTTTTAGGGTGCCTCGGCGTCGACAAACCCTAAATGATAAAAGCTTAGCTTTTAGGATGCATCGGTGTCGACAAACCCTAAATGATGAGACCATGATCTTGTTCCTTGACAATAACCAACTTTTTGACCAAACTTTTTTCCTATTTAGAGCGAAACATGGCCCACAACGATGAGGTCGGCGGTTCGGGCGGCAAGGCATTCTGGGAGCTGTCCCAGGAGATGGAGGAAGAACCTCACCGCTATGAGGATGCCGCGGAAGACACCGATCCTGACTACACAACCCCTAGTGGCGTCAGGGATGACACCACTGATGGTGCCGCCGAGGATGCCACCACTGATGATGGCAGCGCACGCACAGATGGCAGCCAACCGAAGAGGCAACGGAAGGACCGGCGCCCGAGCGTGCTCGGCACCGTCAAGGAGGAATTTACTGAAGTGAACTGCGATGGGGATCCAACGGCGCCCAAAGAATTAGTCAAGGGGTACTCGGTTCAGCTCGGGTGCATTCTCCGGAGCACCGTCTCGATCAACACCGAGAACCTAAGGCATAAGAACCGAGGGAATTTGCGCAACCTCCTCTTCACGAAGCTGCACGAACGATACAAGTTCGCCGCTGAGTTTGCAAACACACGCCTCTCAGGGAATAAAGTGAACAGTGCCGCCCTCACGAAGATGAGCACGGCCCTGTCTACTTGGAGAAGCGCGGTGAAGAGAATGATTAACAAAGGTGATAGTTATGAGAAGATCAAGGCGAAAAATCCTTCGATCAGCGAAGATGACTACAAGGAGTTCAAGATCAAGTGCGAGAGCGGCGCATCCGAGGAATCAAGTCAGTGGGGGAAAGAGATGCGGGACTTGAACTTAGGGGTCCACAAACTCGGTCCCGGCGGTTACAGAGTGGCGGAACCTATATGGGACAAGGAGGACGTGGAGCGTGCCGAGCAAGGCCTACCGCCCCGCTTCGAGAAATACCGTGAGAAGCAGACCAGGAACTATGTCAGGGCCCGGTACAAGGAGGACCCGGTAAAAAGGAGCTTACCACGGATCCGAAGACCAAGGCGCTTGAGAAAGTTCTGGTAAGGAATACACCCCCACGTAATTAGCTACATATATGGTTGCATTCTAGTTAATGAAGCCAAATTTCTAAATGGTTCACATTCCTTCCGCAGGAGACTAAAAGCAGTAGCGCAGGGTCGTCTCAGAGCTCTCCAGCTTGGGACAGCACTCTAAATAGGGCGTTGAACATAATGAAAAACAAGGATAAGCTCAGTAAGCCATCGTCAGCTGGTCGTGTGGCCGGCAAAGGCTTGTCCACAAAATGGTCGTCGTACTATAACGCTGGTGGGCGAAAGGAGAAAAAGACCAGCTCGAAAAGCCAGTCGCGCGAGGTTCAAGAACTCAAGGCACAAGTGGCGCGGATTCCGGAGATTGTCCAAGAGCAAGTGCAACAACAACTGGGAACGACGCTCACCGCCATTGTGCCTAGCTTGATTGAGGGGCTGCAGGCGTGGATTGCGGGCGGCCAACAGGGGCCGCCCCTGGTTCCCAGCTTCACGGCCAGCAACTCGCACAACACGCAGGCGGGGCCATTGGTGTCTCCGGCGGAGGCGGTATTGGTGTCTCCGGCGCCGGCACGGGCATTGGAGCTTAATGCACTCGGGTGTACACCGGCCGGCACCTCGGCAGCAAGCGGCCCCTCCATCAGTTGCACTCCCGCCGTTGGCGGTGCCTCGACATTAGCCGAGCTCGACGCCATCACGGTAACTAAGCCTCTCGGCCGATGACTTCATCTCCTTGCCTTTGACTGGGCATCCCTGACGCCCTACATGTTTTCGCAGGGCGCCGCCGACGTTCCATGCACTCTCCTGCACTTCGTGGGCGGCGAGTTGATCGATGTCGCCAAGGGCAGAATCGTTCAACCGGGCAACCCCGTGTTCCACGGTAATCCGATGCCACCCACCGTGTATAGGGTTGAACTGGTTCGGGTGCTGCCAGGCTGCGACGAGTTGTTACCTCCGATTCGACCCGCTGGGGCCGACGAAGATGATGTGATGACCCTCAGCGCCTGCGTAAGCTGGCCCCTGCTTTGGCCGAAGAGCCAGATTCGTTTGGGGGCGGGGGACACCACCCCACAGACAACACCGCCATTCGTGCCGGCGCCAAGCCATGGCAAGACCGCCGCAACGCTACCGGACATGCCGGACATCCCGATAGCACAGGATCCGGACATGCATATGGCAAAGGATCCGGACAACGACGACAACGACAACGGTACATTTACCAACGTCGATAAGTACTTTGCCGAACATGGGTACGGTGACGAATTCTTCGGGCCTCCTTCTCAAGAACCCAACCCTGAAAAAGACGACCGCGATCGAGCTGGTACCGCGGAGAAACCCAATTGCAACAGGCATCGTTTGGCGTTCAGTTCTCAGGAGACGTCTCCAGCTGCCACCTTCACCGAGCCTCAGATAGCCGAGGTGCGGAATATTATCAGCCCCAACACACTCAAGAAGGCGGTCTCTGAGCAGAACTCGATCCCATTACAGGAGATGAGGAAGAAGGGACGGAAACGAAAGAATAACAAGGGCGGTGCGAGCCAGCCAACACCGAGTACGATCCGTGCTTAGGACGGGCCACCTTCACCTAAGGATATCTCGAGGAGGGTGCATGTGGCGGGTAGGCCGATGCTACCGACTAATCTGCTCAATGCTGCAACCAGTGCTATGCGGAGTCTGCATGACAGTGTTCTTTCTTTGGAGAAGCGGCGTCTCTCTGAGAATGATGTGGCATACCCGGTTTTCGTGGCCAAGGTGCCAGAGGGCAAGGGCTTTGTGGATAGTGCCATCGGGGGTACGATCGTCCTGCGGTTTGATGACATCTTTGCTATGTTTAACCTTTATCCGCTGCACTACACCTTCGTTCGGCTATTTTCGTTGAGTATGGAGATGTGGATCATTAGAGACAAGACCACGGACATCATGATAGTCGACCCCTTCTACATGCGTGCCAAGATCTTGGGCAGCGCTGGGGACCGGCAAGTCGCGAGTTCATACCTCGAAGGCGTCATTCTGGCAAACCCAGATAAGGATAACTTCCTCGTGCCTTACTTTCCCGAGTAAGTCGTCCCCTCACCGCCCCGTAACATATGATTTCTTAGATTTCGATCGTTCTTTTTTTCTAACATTCCATGTTTTGTGCAGTGACACACATTGCACACTCATCCTCTTAAGCCCGAAATATTCCATGGCCACGTATTTCGACCCGGACCGTCAGTCGAAGATAGACTACACAAATATCAAGAAAGGTCTTGATGATGTTCTTCCCGGCTACGCCAAATCTGGAGGCACCTTCAGCAGGCCAGTTCGTAAGTACGGCAAGCACATCTTCAGCCACAATACAACATTCTCCTGCGTCAAGCAGCCGCCTGGCGGTCAGAAGGATGCCTACTACGCCCTCCATCACATGCGGGCGATTGTACGGGACCATAATCACCTTCTGCTACCAAATAATCTCAAAGATTGGGCCGCACGCTTGTCGGCAATCCAGGACGCGGACATCAGACAAGAATTCTTTCGCATCCAGTCGGAGTTTGCGGAAATAATCCATCAAGATGTCCTTCGTACCTCGGGGCAGTTCTATCTCAGACATCAACCGTCCAACAGTGAGATAGAAACAACGCTACAAATGCAGGCTGACAACGCCCGCGATTTCATGACCATCACGAAAGACGGCGGCTTCATCCACGCTCCGGTCCCTGAGTCGAGTCGAAAGTAGTGATGCTATGTACTTCTGAAATGTCGATTGGCTCGTGTTGTAATATTAAACTTTAATGAACTTGTATGTCTCTTTGGTTTGGACAGTCGTTCAACTTAGATGTAATCGATGCTATTTATTAGTAGGACCATGAATCGTGCTATTAATGTGTTGCTTTTCTCTTCCGATCCTTTTGTTGCATACTTATATATTGCTTATGTATTGTCTGTGAATTGCTACTAACGTTTTGTTTGGCTAGTGCATATATAGAGATGCGGGACTTGAACTTAGGGGTCCACAAACTCGGTCCCGGCGGTTACAGAGTGGCGGAACCTATATGGGACAAGGAGGACGTGGAGCGTGCCGAGCAAGGCCTACCGCCCCGCTTCGAGAAATACCGTGAGAAGCAGACCAGGAACTATGTCAGGGCCCGGTACAAGGAGGACCCGGTAAAAAAGGAGCTTACCACGGATCCGAAGACCAAGGCGCTTGAGAAAGTTCTGGTAAGGAATACACCCCCACGTAATTAGCTACATATATGGTTGCATTCTAGTTAATGAAGCCAAATTTCTAAATGGTTCACATTCCTTCCGCAGGAGACTGAAAGCAGTAGCGCAGGGTCGTCTCAGAGCTCTCCAGCTTGGGACAGCACTCTAAATAGGGCGTTGAACATAATGAAAAACAAGGATAAGCTCAGTAAGCCATCGTCAGCTGGTCGTGTGGCCGGCAAAGGCTTGTCCACAAAATGGTCGTCGTACTATAACGCTGGTGGGCGAAAGGAGAAAACGACCAGCTCGAAAAGCCAGTCGCGCGAGGTTCAAGAACTCAAGGCACAAGTGGCGCGGATTCCGGAGATTGTCCAAGAGCAAGTGCAACAACAACTGGGAACGACGCTCACCGCCATTGTGCCTAGCTTGATTGAGGGGCTGCAGGCGTGGATTGCGGGAGGCCAACAGGGGCCGCCCCTGGTTCCCAGCTTCACGGCCAGCAACTCGCACAACACGCAGGCGGGGCCATTGGTGTCTTGGTGTCTCCGGCGGAGGCGGTATTGGTGTCTCCGGCGCCGGCACGGGCATTGGAGCTTAATGCACTCGGGTGTACACCGGCCGGCACCTCGGCAGCAAGCGGCCCCTCCATCAGTTGCACTCCCGCCGTTGGCGGTGCCTCGACATTAGCCGAGCTCGACGCCATCACGGTAACTAAGCCTCTCGGCCGATGACTTCATCTCCTTGCCTTTGACTGGGCATCCCTGACGCCCTACATGTTTTCGCAGGGCGCCGCCGACGTTCCATGCACTCTCCTGCACTTCGTGGGCGGCGAGTTGATCGATGTCGCCAAGGGCAGAATCGTTCAACCGGGCAACCCCGTGTTCCACGGTAATCCGATGCCACCCACCGTGTATAGGGTTGAACTGGTTCGGGTGCTGCCAGGCTGCGACGAGTTGTTACCTCCGATTCGACCCGCTGGGGCCGACGAAGATGATGTGATGACCCTCAGCGCCTGCGTAAGCTGGCCCCTGCTTTGGCCGAAGAGCCAGATTCGTTTGGGGGCGGGGGACACCACCCCACAGACAACACCGCCAGTCGTGCCGGCGCCAAGCCATGGCAAGACCGCCGCAACGCTACCGGACATGCCGGACATCCCGATAGCACAGGATCCGGACATGCATATGGCAAAGGATCCGGACGACGACGACAACGACAACGGTACATTTACCAACGTCGATAAGTACTTTGCCGAACATGGGTACGGTGACGAATTCTTCGGGCCTCCTTCTCAAGAACCCAACCCTGAAAAAGACGACCGCGATCGAGCTGGTACCGCGGAGAAACCCAATTGCAACAGGCGTCGTCTGGCGTTCAGTTCTCAGGAGACGCCTCCAGCTGCCGCCTTCACCGAGCCTCAGATAGCCGAGGTGCGGAATATTATCAGCCCCAACACACTCAAGAAGGCGGTCTCTGAGCAGAACTCGATCCCATTACAGGAGATGAGGAAGAAGGGACGGAAACGAAAGAATAACAAGGGCGGTGCGAGCCAGCCGGCACCGAGTACGATCCGTGCTCAGGACGGGCCACCTTCACCTAAGGATATCTCGAGGAGGGTGCATGTGGCGGGTAGGCCGATGCTACCGACTAATCTGCTCAATGCTGCAACCGGTGCTATGCGGAGTCTGCATGACAGTGTTCTTTCTTTGGAGAAGCGGCGTCTCTCCGAGAATGATGTGGCATACCCGGTTTTCGTGGCCAAGGTGCCAGAGGGCAAGGGCTTTGTGGATAGCGCCATCGGGGTACGATCGTCCTGCGGTTTGATGACATCTTCGCTATGTTTAACCTTCATCCGCTGCACTACACCTTCGTTCGGCTATTTTCGCTGAGTATGGAGATGCGGATCATTAGAGACAAGACCCCGGACATCGTGATAGTCGACCCCTTCTACATGCGTGCCAAGATCTTGGGCAGCGCTGGGGACCGGCAAGTCGCGAGTTCATACCTCGAAGGCGTCATTCTGGCAAACCCAGATAAGGATAACTTCCTCGTGCCTTACTTTCCCGAGTAAGTCATCCCCTCACCGCCCCGTAACATATGATTTCTTAGATTTCGATCGTTCTTTTTTTCTAACATTCCGTGTTTTGTGCAGTGACACACATTGCACACTCATCCTCTTAAGCCCGAAATATTCCATGGCCACGTATTTCGACCCGGACCGTCAGTCGAAGATAGACTACACAAATATCAAGAAAGTTCTTGATGATGTTCTCCCGGCTACGCCAAATCTGGAGGCACCTTCAGCAGGCCAGTTCGTAAGTACGGCAAGCACATCTTCAGCCACAATACGACGTTCTCCTGCGTCAAGCAGCCGCCTGGCGGTCAGAAGGATGCCTACTACGCCCTCCATCACATGCGGGCGATCGTACGGGACCATAATCACCTTCTGCTACCAAATAATCTCAAAGATTGGGCCGCACGCTTGTCGGCAATCCAGGACGCGGACATCAGACAAGAATTCTTTCGCATCCAGTCGGAGTTTGCGGAAATCATCCATCAAGATGTCCTTCGTACCTCGGGGCAGTTCTATCTCAGACATCAACCGTCCAACAGTGAGATAGAAACAACGCTACAAATGCAGGCTGACAACGCCCGCGATTTCATGACCATCACGAAAGACGGCGGCTTCATCCACGCTCCGGTCCCTGAGTCGAGTCGAAAGTAGTGATGCTATGTAGTTCTGAAATGTCGATTGGCTCATGTTGTAATATTAAACTTTAATGAACTTGTATGTCTCTTTGGTTTGGACAGTCGTTCAACTTATATGTAATCGATGCTATTTATTAGTAGGACCATGAATCGTGCTATTAATGTGTTGCTTTTCTCTTCCGATCCTTTTGTTGCATACTTATATATTGCTTATGTATTGTCTGTGAATTGCTACTAACGTTTTGTTTGGCTAGTGCATATATAGAGATGCCGTCGTATGTCGTGGACAAGGGTAAGGTTCCCGGAGTCTACGACGACTGGGAGGAGTGTCGGAGACAGGTTCACCGTTTCAGCGGTAACAGTTACAAAGGGTACACCACTAGGGCGGAGGCGGAAGTTAGATACGCGCGCTATCTAGCGGGAGAGAGGAGGGAGCAGAGGAGGAACCGGATGAAGACCAGTTTCATCGCGATGATGCTAATCGTGATGACCGCAGCTCTCTTCTATGTGATGGTAGTTTAGATGATCGATATCAACTTGTAATGTGAAGACAAACTCGCTACTCGCGGTTTCGAGACTTGTAATGTTATAACTTTGTTCGGTATTTGAAATTCGGAGACTAATATGATGAATTGTATTCGGAGACTAATCTTCTATTGTATTCGATAAATCTGCTGTTTATATGTTGTGCTCTTTATATTATGTGCAGTAATATGTTTTGTAACCTGTGCAAATATCAGAAAAGAAAAAAAAATCCCTAATATTCATACTAATGGCGCACCACTCAGCACACTAATGGCGCACTGCAGAAAGGACACTAATGGCGCATCACCCCCCAGTGCGCCATTAGTATGCCAAAGCACATGGGTAAATATGGCCCTTGGGAGGCATACTAATGGCGCACGGTGGGCTATACTAATGGCGCACTGCGTGGTGCGCCATTAGTATACCAGATACTAATGGCGCACCAGGGGTGCGCCATTAGTATTTAATTCTAATGGCGTGGTGCTAGTGGCGCACCAGTAGTGTGCCATTAGTAGGCAAAACTGGTGCGCCACTAGCAGGCCTTTTCCTAGTAGTGCACGGGCTCCTGTTCATCCAGCCTCCACCGTGCGCTACTCCACCGGCTACTGTTCAACCACCCCTCCACGGGCACCCCTCCATCGTCTACTGTTCATCCAGCCCTCCACACCACGGGGTCATGTTCATCCAGAGGCAACGCCACCGCTCACTGTTCATCCAACCCCCCCCCCCCCCCGCAACGCTCACTGTTCATCCAATCAATCGGCTTCAGTTAGCAGCAGTAGCGAAGGAATCGCTCGATCGGGTTTAGTTAACAGCCATCGATCGATCGCTCGGGTTCAGTAACGCGTAGCTTGCAGTGCAATCGCTCGGGTTCAGTTAGAGCCCAACGCCTCGCTCGGGTTCAGTTAGAGCCAACGCCTCGCACACACGCGCGTACGTGTACGAGAGAAACGCGCATCGCTCGGCCCCCGACCTCGCACCGTAACCGGGAACTCCCCGAATTTTCCTCCCCCTCGCTTCTACCACGGTTTTTTCCGTCATGGATGGCCCAAAGAATATCATGCAGCTGCGTCTTCGGCCCGCCCAGGACGAAAAGCCCATTTTCTGTCATGATTTTTTGTCATAGAAGTAGGAGCCCACCACATCTATGATGATACTGGGTTTTGTCACAATTATCGTCATAGAAGTGTCATATGTATGACAGAAAAAAATTCGTTCGGCCCAAAATGTCACGGATGTGTCTTTTTTTTGTAGTGTCTACCACCTTCGGCTTCACGTTGAAGACTTTGAGCCACAGCCCGAAGTGGGGGTGGATGCGGAGGAAGGCCTCGCATACGACGATAAACGCCGAAATGTTGAGGAAAGAATTCGGGGACAGATCATGGAAATCTACCCCGTAATAATACATTAGCCCGCGGACGAAGGCGCGAAGTGGAAACCCTAGCCCGCGGAAGAAATGGGGGATGAATACCACCCTCTCTATGGGCTCCGGCGTGGGGACGATCTGTCCCTCGGTCGGCAGACGGTGGGCGATCTCTTTCGCCAAATATCCGGCCGCCTGGAGCTCAGTAATGTCCTCCTCCGTGACGGAGGAGACCATCCACTTGCCCTGACCACAGGATCCGGACATGGTTGCTGGGGTGGAAAGGAGATTGGAACTTGGGCGGTGGAGCTCAAGGTTGGGAAGGCAAAGACAAAGAGAAAGCGTGAGAAGAGGAAGGGGGAATCCTTATCTCCTTATAAAGGCAACAAATATTAAACGCCTCCTCACTTGCCTTGAGATTCGCCTATCCCCAAGGGCTCTGTAAACGGCACGGTTGGGTTACCCATGCCCGCATTGATGAGAATCCCGCGATAAGGGGACACGATCTCTGCTTTGACAGGACGTGCCAATAAAACCGCTTCCCGAGACGTGGGGCGACGGGCTAGCCAACGGTTGGAAATAATAACCGGGCAGGCGTGATACAATGTCGTAAACAGTTGCCAGCGGATGGGACTTGTGTAAAATATATAAATTCTCTCTGCGGTTGTGCGTGGTGTGTAACAGGTCCGGATACAATCATCGCATCCGAAGACTATCTTGGAGTTCGGAAAAGGGGGAACCCGCCTTGCAATGCCGAAGACAATCTGCGCGCCGGACTCCTCGTCATTGAAGCCAGGTTCAGGAGCTACTGAGGGAGTCCTGGACTAAGGGGTCCTCAGGCGTCCGGACTGTTATCTTTTGGGCCGGACTGATGGGCTATGAAGACATGAAGGCCGAAGACTATACCCGTGTCTGGATTGGACTCTACTTGGTGTGGAAGGCAAGCTAGGCGATCGATTATGAAGATTTCCTCCTATGTAACTGACTCCATGTAACCCTAGATCTCTCCGGTGTCTATATAAACCGGAGGGCATAGTCCGGATAGGACAGATTCATTACCATATACTCATAGGCTATACTTCTAGGGTTTAGCCATTACGATCTCGTGGTAGATCAACTCTTGTAAACACTCATATTCATCAAGATCAATCAAGCAGGAAGTAGGGTATTACCTCCATAGAGAGGGCCCGAACCTGGGTAAACATTGTGTCCCCTGTCTCCTGTTACCATCGATCCTAGACGCACCCCCTACCCGAGATCCGCCGGTTTTGACACCGACAATACCGACGATCGATTCTTGGGCAAGTAACATACCGATGACAAAGGGAACAATGTATGTTGTTATGCGGTTTGACCGATAAAGATCTTTGTAGAATATGTGGGAGCCAATATGAACATCCAGGTTCCGCTATTGGTTATTGACCGGAGACGTGTCTCAGTCATGTCTACATAGTTCTCGAACCCATAGGGTCCGCACGCTTAACGTTCGGTGATTGGTATTATGAGTTTATGTGTTTTGATGTACCGAAGATTGTTTGGAGTCCCGGATATGATCACGGACATGAAGAGAAGTCTCGAAATGGTCGAGACATAAAGATTGATATATTGGACGGCTATATTCGGACACCGGAAGTGTTCCGGGTGGTTTCGGACAAAACCGGAGTGCCGGAGGGGTTATCGGAATCCCCCCGGGAGAAATAGTGGGCCTTATGGGCCTTAGTGGAGAGAGAGGGGGCTGGCCTAGGGCAGGCCGCGCGCCCCTCCCCCTCTGGTCCGAATATACGGGGGCGGGGGGGCACCCTAGGACACACAAGTTGATTGTTCCAAGCCGTGTGCGGTGCACCCCTCCACCATATTCCACCTCGGTCATATCGTAGCGGTGCTTAGGAGAAGCCCTGCGTCGGTAACTTCATCATCACCGTCATCACACCGTCGTGCTGACGGAACTCTCCCTCGAAACTCTACTGGATCGTGAGTTCGTGGGACGTCACCGAGCTGAACGTGTGCAGATCGCGGAGGTGCCGTACGTTCGGTACTAGGATCGGTCGATCGTGAAGACGTACAACTACATCAACTGCGTTGCCATAACGCTTCCGCTTACGGTCTACGAGGGTACGTAGACGACACTCTCCCCTCTCGTTGCTATGCATCACCATGATCTTGCGTGTGCGTAGATTTTTTTTTTTGAAATTTCTACGTTCCCCAACAGTGGCATCCAAGCCAGGTTTATGCGTAGATGTTATATGCACGAGTGGAACACAAGTGAGTTATGGGTGATACTATTCATACTGCTTACCAGCATGTCATACTTTGATTCGGCGGTATTGTTGGATGAAGCGGCCCGGACCGACATTACGTGTACGCTTACGCGAGACTGGTTCTACCGATGTGCTTCGCACACAGGTGGCTGGCGGGTGTCAGTTTCTCCAACTTTAGTTGAATCGAGTGTGGCTACGCCCGGTCCTTGTGAAGGTTAAAACATCACATACTTGATGAAATATCGTTGTGGTTTTGATGCGTAGGTAAGAACGGTTCTTGCTCAGCCCATAGCAGCCACGTAAAACTTGCAACAACAAAGTAGAGGACGTCTAACTTGTTTTTGCAGGGCATGTTGTGATGTGATATGGTCAAGACATGATGCTAAATTTTATTGTATGAGATGATCATGTTTTGTAACAAAGTTATCGGCAACTGGCAGGAGCCATATGGTTGTCACTTTATTGTATGAAATGCAATCGCCGTGTAATTGCTTTACTTTATCACTAAGCGGTAGCGACAGTCGTACAAGCAATAGTTGGCGAGACGATAACGATGCTACGATGGAGATCAAGGTGTCGCGCCGGTGACGATGGTGATCATGACGGTTCTTTGGAGATGGAGATCAAAGGCACAAGATGATGATGGCCATATCATATCACTTATATTGATTGCATGTGATGTTTATCCTTTATGCATCTTATTTTTCTTAGATCGACGGTAGCATTATAAGATGATCTCTCACTAAATTTCAAGGTATAAGTGTTCTCCCTGAGTATGCACCGTTGCGAAAGTTCGTCCTGCCGAGACACCACGTGATGATCGGGTGTGATAAGCTCTACATTCACATACAACGGGTGCAAGCCAGTTTTGCACACGCAGAATACTCGGGTTAAACTTGATGAACCTAGCATATGCAGATATGGCCTCGGAACACTGAGACCGAAAGGTAGAGCATGAATCATATAGTAGATATGATCAACATAGTGATGTTCACCATTGAAAACTACTCCATCTCACGTGATGAACGGACATGGTTTAGTTGATATGGATCACATGATCACTTAGATGATTAGAGGGATGTCTATCTAAGTGGGAGTTCTTAAGTAATTTGATTAATTGAACTTTAATTTATCATGAACTTAGTACCTGATAGTATTTTGCATGTCTATATTGTTGTAGATAGATGTCCTGTGCTGTTGCTCCATTGAATTTTGATGCATTCCTAGAGAAAGCTAAGTTGAAAGATGATGGTAGCAACTACACGGACTGGGTCCATAACTTGAGGATTATCCTCATTGCTGCACAGAAGAATTACGTCCTGGAAGCACCGCTAAGTGCCAAACCCGCTGCAGGAGCAACGCCAGATGTTATGAACGTCGGGCAGAGCAAAGCTGATGACTACTCGATAGTTCAGCGTGCCATGCTTTACGGCTTAGAACCGGGACTTCAATGACATTTTGAACGTCATGGAGCATATGAGATGTTCCAGGAGTTGAAGTTAATATTTCAAGTAAATGCCCGGATTGAGAGATATGAAGTCTCCAATAAGTTCTACAACTGCAAGATGGAGGAGAATAGTTCTGTCAGTGAGCATATACTCAAAATTTCGGGTATAACAATCACTTGATTCAACTGGGAGTTAAACTTCTGGATGATAGTGTCATTGACAGAATTCTTCAATCACTGCCACCAAGCTACAAGAGCTTCATGATGAACTATAACTTGCAAGGGATGGATAAGACAATTCCCGAGCTCTTCGCAATGCTAAAGGCTGCGGAGGTAGAAATCAAGAAGGAGCATCAAGTGGTTATGGTCAACAAGACCACCAGTTTCAAGAAAAAGGGTAAAGGGGAACTTCAAGAAGAACAGCAAGCAAGTTGTTGCTGAAGTGAAGAAGCCCAAGTCTGGACCTAAGCCTGAGACTGAGTGTTTCTACTGCAAAGGGACTGGTCACTGGAAGCGGAACGGCCAGAGATGCATATTTTTTAGCTAACTACTTTTTGTACCCCATCAATGGTGTAACACCAAATCTGGTGAACTATGTGAGTGAGCAGGCTCACTTCTTTTCGCAATCGCTTTTGCCATCGACCATAGGCGGTCCATTACTTCAGGTGCATGGGCCCTCTTAGTACCAAGTAATATAGCAACCATAGGCGAACTTACTGCATTGGGTTTGGGTGGCGGTGGGAGTCACCTTGGCAGCCTGGCACTAGGCTTTCCCTAACGAGAATTTTTAATCTTCATTTTCAGAATGGTGGTTTATGAGTTTTCTTTTGGCAAAAAGGAGGGTTAAACCATGTGTTAATTCATCTCCTTGGATTCTTTTGTACTGAATCCTTTGATCGTTTGCTTACTCTCGTGTTAATGCCTACAACAAGCAGGGGCGAACCCACCATAATACATTGATATTTACATGAATACCCATTTTTTGGTGAAAAATTAATGTGTGTACATCGGTTTAACATTAAATAATAAATGAATTACTATGTCTTGTAAAGGAAGGACATAGTGTATTCGGTAGGAGCATAAGGGGGGAGGTATTAGGTTCAATTTGTTTTTACATTTCTTTCTTTTGTTTAGTTTGTGAGTATCTTTTGCTTACATGCTAAAAACCACGTCTCTGTGGCGAATGGTGCTTCTTAGTAAGGCAAAAATAAACATTTTTGTTGCAAAAACATTTAGATGTACTGTTTTTTAATAGAGTCTAAATTATGAACTTGCATTTATGTGAACCTATAAATATGGTATACATAGATTTTGATAAATAAAGGGTTTTTTTTGTGTTGTGAGTTACAGTGAACGCGAGGGATTTTTTCCTCAACCAACCATGCATCGTATGCAACCTTAAAGCCAAAGGTCTTGTTTGTTGGATGAGAGGTGTTGGATTCCTCGAGGTTGTGAAGGCTCCATCTAGTAATTTTAATGTGCATTGGAATTGGGTTATACCTAGACCATAAAGTTAGAATGCAAGTATGATCTAAAACCAATTAAATGAAAGCTAATTTACATAAAATATTTAGAAGACAATGCATCAAGTTAGTTGTCTCTAAAGATATTACATTTCTTAGGGGAGCATCCTAAGTGACAGTGCCTCGAGAGTTACCTAACATGCAACATATGTGTTGTCAATGTGTCCTTATTGACTTTTATATAACTGTCCCTATTGAATATTGGTAACAAGTGTATAGTAGGTGACTCCATTAAGTGATAGAGAATTTCATTTGCGATCTGAAGGGCCCTCCTGGTACCCAGTAATATAGCAACCATAGGCGAACTTAGTGCATTGGGTTTGGGTGGCGGCGGGAGTCACCTTCAGCGGCCTATGAGGCACTAGGCTTTCCCTGATGAGAATTTTTGTCTTCGTTTTTAGAATGGTGGTTTATGGGTTTTCTTTGGGTAAAAAGGAGGGTTAAACCATGTGTTAATTCATCTCCTTGGATTCTTTTGTACCGAATCCTTTGATCGTTTGCTTACTCTCATGTTAATGCCTACCACAAGTAGGGCCGAACCCACCATAATATATTGATAGTCACATGAATACCCATTTTTTGGTGAAAAGTTAATGTGTGTACATCGGTTTAACATTAAATAATAAATGAATTTCTAAGTCTTGTAAAGGAAGGACATAGTGTATTTGGTAGGACCATAAGGGGGGAGGTATTAGGTTCAATTTTTTTTACATTTCTTCCTTTCATGTAGTTTGTGAGTCTCTTTTGCTTACATGCTAAAAACCACGTCTCCGTGGCTAAAGGTGTTTCTCAATAAGGTAAAAATAGACATTTTCGTTGCAAAAACATTTAGATGTACTATTTTTTAATAGAGTCTAAATTATGAACTTGCATTTGCGTGAACCAATAAATATGGTATACATAGATTTTGACAAATAAAGGTTTTTTTGTGTTGTGAGTTACAGCGAACGCGAGGGATTTTTTCCTCAACCAACCATGCATCGCATGCAACCTTAAAGCCAAAGGTCTTGTTTGCTGGACGAGAGGTGTTGGATTCCTCGGCTCCATCTAGTAATTTTAATATGCATTGGAATTGGTTTATGCCTAGACCATAAAGTTAGAATACAAGTATGATCTAAAACCAATTAAATGAAAGCTAATTTACATAAAATATTTAGAATATAATGCATCAAGTTAGTTGTCTCTAAAGATATTCCATTTCTTAGGGGAACATCCTAAGTGACAGTGCCTCGAGAGTTACCTAACATGCAACATATGTGTTGTCAATGTGTCCTTATTGACTTTTATATAACTGTCCCTACTGAATATTGATAACAAGTGTATAGTAGGTTCTGGCTTAAGACAAAAATGAATGAGATCGTGTCCATCACAACTGGAGATTTGGGTGACTCCATTAAGTGATAGAGAATTTCATTTGCGATATGAAGGGCCCTCCTGGTACCCAGTAATATAGCAACCATAGGCGAACTTAGTGCATTGGGTTTGGGTGGCGGCAGGAGTCACCTTGAGTGGCCTATGAGGCGCTAGGCTTTCCCTGATGAGAATTTTTGTCTTCATTTTTAGAATGGTTGTTTATGGGTTTTCTTTGGGAAAAAAGGAGGGTTAAACTGTGTGTTAATTCATCTCCTTGGATTCTTTTGTACTGAATCCTTTGATCGTTTGCTTACTCTCATGTTAATGCCTACCACAAGCAGGGGCGAACCCACCATAATACATTGATATTCACATGAATACCCATTTTTGGTGAAAAATTAATGTGTGTACATCGGTTTAACATTAAATAATAAATGAATTTCTAAGTCTTGTAAAGGAAGGACATAGTGTATTCGGTAGGAGCATAAGGGGGGAGGTATTAGGTTGATTTTTTTTACATTTCTTTCTTTCATTTAGTTTGTGAGTCTGTTTTGCTTACATGCGAAAAACCACGTCTCCATGACTAAAGGTGTTTCTCAATAAGGCAAAAATAGACATTTTTGTTGCAAAAACATTTAGATGTACTATTTTTTAATAGAATCTAAATTATGAACTTGCATTTGTGTGAACCAATAAATATGGTATACATAGATTTTGACAAATAAAGGTTTTTTTGTGTTGTGAGTTACAGTGAATGCGTGGGATTTTTTTCCTCAACCAACCATGCATCATATGCAACCTTAAAGCCAAAGGTCTTGTTTCCTGGATGAGAGGTGTTGGATTCCTCGAGGTTGTGAAGGCTCCATCTAGTAATCTTTAATATGCATTGGAATTGGTTTATGCCTAGACCATAAAGTTAGAATGCAAGTATGATCTGAAACCAATTAAATGAAAGCTAATTTACATAAAATATTTAGAAGATAATGCATCAAGTTAGTTGTCTCTAAAGATATTCCATTTCTTAGGAGAGCATCTTAAGTGACAGTGGCTCGAGAGTTACCTAAGATGCAACATATGTGTTATCAACGTGTCCTTATTGATTTTTTTATAACTGTCCCTATTGAATATTGGTAACAAGTGTAGTAGGTTCTGGTTTAAGATAAAAATGAATGAGATCGTGTCCATCACAACTTGGGATTTGGGTGGCCCCATTAAGTGATAGAGAATTTCACCCGCGATCTACCATTTCCACCAATATTTCATGGGACAAAATGAATGAGATCATGTCCATAACAAACTGGAGATTTGGGTGGCCCCATTAAGTGATAGAGAATTTCATCCACGATCTACCATTTCCACCAATATTTCATGGGACAAAAATGAATGAGATCGTGTCCATCACAACTGGAGATGTGGATGGCCCCATTAAGTGATAGAGAATTTCATCCGCGATCTACCATTTCCACCAATATTTCATGGGATAAAAATGAATGAGATCGTGTCCATCACAACTGGAGATTTGGGTGGCCTCATTAAGTGATGGAGAAGATTTGGGTGGCCCCATTAAGCGATAGAGAATTTCATCTGCGATCTATCATTTACACCAATATTTCATGGGACAAAAATGAATGAGATCGTGTCCATCACAACTGGAGATTTGGGTGGCCTCATTAAGTGATAGAGAAGATTTGGGTGGCCCCATTAAGTGATAGAGAATTTCATCCGCGATCTACCATTTCCACCAATATTTCATGGGATAAAAATGAATGAGATCATGTCCATCACAACTGGAGATTTGGGCGGCCCCATTAAGTGATAGAGAATTTCATCCGCGATCTACCATTTCCACCATATTTCATGGGACAAAAATGAATGAGATCGTGTCCATCACAATTGGAGATTTGGGTGGCCCCATTAAGTGATAGAGAATTTCATCTGCGATCTACCATTTCCACCAACATTTCATGGGACAAAATGAAGGAGATCGTGTCCATCACAACTTGAGATTTGGGTGGCCTCATTAAGTGATAGAGAAGATTTGGGTGGCCTCATTAAGTGATAGAGAATTTCATCAGCGATCTACCATTTCCACCAATATTTCACGGGACAAAAATGAATGACATTGTGTCCATCACAACTGGAGATTTGGGTGGCCCCATTAAGAGATAGAGAATTTTATCCGGATCTACCATTTCCATCAATATTTCATGGGACAAAAATGAATGAGATCGTGTCCATCACAACTAGAGATTTGGGTGGCCCCATTAAGTGATAGAGAATTTCATCCGCGATCTACCATTTCCACCAATATTTCATGGGACAAAAATGAATGAGATCGTGTCCATCACAATTGGAGATTTGGGTGGCCCATTAAATGATAGAGAATTTCATCTGTGATCTACCATTTCCACCAATATTTAATGGGACAATGGCCATTAGGGATGTAAGTGGACGGTGTCCATGAGGAAACACACTATCCTTTGTTACTTCGATAATCGTGTTAGGCTTAATTCTCATATTGTGGACGTTCACGACTCGCAGACTGTCTTCCGCTTGCATGTCTAATGGCCACTTGCGTACCATCATACCTCCGTCACCAATCACATTCAGATTTTTTTTATCATAGTCAGACCCAACTATAACTTAGAAAAAAAAATTGACCTTGTACAATGCAAGATGGTCAGAGAAATAGACCAGTTTTTCTTAAGTATCAGTGCTTATTTTTAGAGAATAGACTGTTAATTAGGCATCCCTCCGATAGAGATAAACACTGATGTTTAACAAAAACTCAGTTTATTTTATTAATCACCTTCCTAAGAACATGACACCTGTCATCACCAATCTCATTCATTAACATGACAGCTGTGAACCTGTCATAACTCGAATTTAAAGCATTGTAAGGCCTAAGAACATGACACATGTCATCACCAATCTCAACGTACCAGCAGCCTCCTTCCTACCCCTTCCCATGCCGTACCCCTCCAACAAAAATCGTTCGTTCCACACCCAGTCGCAATACGCGTGACCGTCTTGGCTTATGAAATACCCAGTCGGAGACCGCAGAGTATCCAACGAGCGTCCAGTGCGAGTGTGTGAGTGAATTGCGGCGAGAAGGCGAGCGAGATGGAGAGAGGCGCGATGGGCGGCGGCGAGGGATCGGAGGAGGCGAGGGGCAGGGAGCGGGAGTGGGAGGAGGCGGCGGAGGCGGTGGCGTACGACTCGTGCACCTGGCCGCCGCCGGTGGTGGTGGTGTGCGGCCCCGGCAACAGCGGCAAGTCCGCGTTCGCCCGCCTCCTCCTCAACACCCTCCTCGCAAGGTGAAATGCACGGAGAATTCGCTGAGCCCATCGTTGCTTCTTCTTCTTCTGTACTTTACTTACTGCGCCGGAGAAGCCCAACTGCATTTTCCCTGTCCTCTCCTCGACGCATTCTGCTCTGCTTCACTGCAAAGCAGCTGAATGTGCACATTGTCGAATAATTTTAGAGGCAGACTTTAAATTCGAGTTATTCATGTTTGGAAATGGGACGGTGTTGCTTTGCTGAATTTCAGTATAAATAAGCATTGCATTTTAGTTTGTAAATAGTAAAATTGTTTGGCCGTAATGCTTTGGTATTATGATTTGAATATTTATTTTATACACTACGAATTCAGTTGACATGCTATCTGTATTTACTATTTATAGTGAAAAAAGAATCTGCATTTGAAAAGGGTAAAATGGAGTTAGTTACACAGATTATTAAGCTTTGATTCCGTCGATTAAACCCTCGTGAAGTAGCTATGTACCAATAGTTTTTTACTTTCTAGGTTTTTTTATGGCTTTGGGAAGTGTGGGAAAGTACTAGTAGTTTTTATGGGGTCAGCACTAGTCTGGTTGCATATAGTTAAAATGTTGTGCTAGCTGGTAAGTTTGGTTGCACTAGCCTCATCTTTTTTTAATGGGAGAATAAACTAGTTCAATTGCTAGTTCACACAAGTTGCACAATTTGTACAGATCAGAATTTTTTGATTTGCTCTGTTTTATTTGTCATTAGCTTTCCTACTTTCAGATCAGTTCTTGTGATTTTTTCACTTTAATTAACAGGTATAAGAGGGTGGCATACCTGGATACTGATGTTGGCCAGCCTGAGTTCACGCCTCCAGGTTTTGTATCACTTCATGTACTTGAGGAACAAGCTAAAGGTACAGGCTCAGGGTCTTCTACTTTTAATTCCCCTTCAAAATGTTTCGATCCCTAGCTGAACATTCAGTCATTTTTTTGATAATTCAGATTTGACAATGCTATACCTGCGGGCCCCAAAGAGGTAATTGTATTTCACGAGGTTTAGTTTTGCGCAGTCTTTTATTATTTCATATAGTATTTGCAATTTACTCATTGAGTTACCTTTTGGTGTTGCTAGGAACAATCCTGTGCTTAATTTAAAATAGATTACTGTATGTGAGAAAGCTATTTCATTTGTCAAATTTTTCCCTGAATTTCTTATTCCAATATTGTTAACCGTTCAGGGGTCAAATTAATCTTTTGCTTTCTTCCAAGATATTATGAATACTCAAACATTATGAAGTTTGATTTTCTACCAATTCTGCAACAGCTAGATTTACCCGTTAAGAGTCTTAGCTTTAGCACAGTAGTTTAAGTGGCCATCCCATGAACTAATATATCTATATCAGATACTTACTGAAATAAACATATGTACCAGTTGATATTTTATTGTGTTCTCATGTATGGTTTCTGCAAGCCGTCTAATACATTTTCCCCACATATTCTAGGTGCTTCTTTTTCGGTGATGTTGCTGCACACAAGAACCCAAAACTTCTCTTGAGCTACATTTTTGGGCTTTATGATTATTTTCTTAAAGAACTCTATCGCTTCAATGTGGCTGATAACCCTCACAAATCAGCTATACCAATTGTTATCAACACTTCAGGATGGGTGAAAGGTGAGTTTTCATTGGTCGCACTTCCATGCATCAAGGTTTGTGTTGGTAATTTACATGGCTACGGTGGAAGGTTAGAGGGGATAGGATGAGTTTCGGATTTGGACTTGGATAATGGGACATTCACCTGTAATACTAATATCTGTTGTTGCTAATTGACTGCATTTTCCCTTTCTTTTCTTGCAAACGTCCAGTTTCATGTTGTATTGTGTGACTTTCAGGTATTGGACTTCATGTTCTGTCAGAGATACTGAGATACATATCCCCAACCGATGTTATTCGGCTAAACACCACAACAGAGGGTAAAAATTTACCAGGTGGTGCATTTTGGCTGGATGCACACGAGGGAGATTCACAGGTTAATCTAGTTGAAATTCACGCTGCACAGAACTCTCCTCGACAGTAAGTCTTTAACTGTTTTGAATCTCAGTTTCAACAAAAAAACAACTGTTTTGAGTCATTCATTTTAATGAAATGATATATCTTTAAATCGTTCTTATAGTCATGACTATGTAAATGCAGTCTGTTGGTGAAGAAAGAGGCGCGGATGATTCGTGACCTCAGGCTGATTGCATACTTCAGGCAGTGCTTGCCGAGGGACTTTCCTATTTTCTCTTCTGATGATTTAGTGCAAGGCATTGCTGCTATAGACCCCTTTCAGCTTCCTCTTTCAAAAATACAGGTCATTGATCTGCACAGCCAGGTGACTGCTTCTCCATCTATTTTATTCTGATCATGTAGCAGTGAAGCGTTGCTGAATATATGACAAAATGTTGTTTGTCCATTTACTCCTTACTGTACTCCATTTTCCAAACAGTATATTTCGTAACAGCGAAACAAATCACCTTGCATACCTTTCTGAATTCCGAGCTTTTAGCAATGCCGAGTTTGCATTCTCCTTTTACACTAGTGAGAATAAAGAGCCACAAAAGGATGATATCTTGGATAGTAATCGGAGGCTCCTTTGAAGCTTCAACATTGAGCCAAATCATCAAAATGGATTGGATTGTGAGTCTTTGGGTCAAAGGATGCAGGAGACCTCAGTTATGGTTACAATCTAAACGTGTGAAACGTAGGTGGCCTCCCCCCTATGGTTGTTTTGCCAAAAATATATCTGCGTACATAGTGTCACGTGGTAGGGTAGTAATGTGCACAAATCTTATCTTCTAAGTTGTAGCTATAATTTTCCTCATTTGTATGTAGAGAACTTAATGTTTACGCAATTACTTTTATTTACTACTTGCAAAATTAATCTACCTAAATAAGTCGACATGATGCAGTGGTAGTTTAGCAACTTACAGTTTCAAATGGTATAAAACAGTGTGGGCAAATTAATTCTTAATTCCAGTTCATTATGTGTAGATAAAACTTATTTGGTACGGACTATCAATTCTCAGAATATTGATTTTGGGGTCTGTCTATTAATATGGTTTCTATGGGTGTTCTTGTATAGATTTCTGGTGATTCAGTATATGACTTCTTGGCTGGTACTATCGTCGGTATTGGATCAAGTTCATCTGTCCCTTTGTCAACGGAATGCTCATCCCCTTGGTGCATGGGACTTGGTATGTAAGATTTATTCTTTCCTTGTTTAGTGTTTTTGTTAAAGTAAACCGCCATAACACTAACTAATTTATTGTATGTTATTGGTCTCGTGCTGAGTTGGACATTAGGTTTCGTCAAGGCTATTGATATTCCAGGAGACTGCATTCATCTGATAACACCTGTTCCTCATCAGCTTATAGAAAATGTTGACATCATTTTTCCAAGTTGTATCGCAGTACCCGACGGCCTCTTTCAGGTAGTAAACAGTCGTCAGAATTATATTTCTTTGTTTTTCTCTGCAAGCATGGACTGCTGTTTTAACTTCCTTACGATTGTATATTAATCACCACAATGGCAAATAAATTACTGCTTAGGATGTGATAGCCAAATTCTTGGTTAGTCGTGTTTTCTTCTCGAGAATTACCATTGCCTACAATTGAATATATTTCCGGAAATTCCCAAGGTCAATATTTCCGACGCCTTTAAATTGTGCATATGTCCCGTCCAGGCACATTTTAGCCTCTTTTAATTGATGAACCATGTTTTGAGTTGGAAATCTAACCACATGATCCTGCATTAGTATTGATTTTGAACTAAAACCACGACAGTTATTTTGGAATGGATGGAGTAACACATATGCCTTTGACGCAATGTCTCTCCTCTCCTTTTGATCATGACAAAGTATCTCTAGTTCCAATATTTCAACCTGCTTCCAAAAGCATTAGGGATTGATGGGAAACATTTGCCTTTCCCACGCACTAAGGTTCGGTCCATCGCTAGGACCATATTGTCAGCTAGAATGGTACTCCACCTATGAAAAGACCTCCACCTATGAAAAGACCTCCACCGATTTCATAGTAGTTACTTGTACAATTAAAATCCAGACAAAACTATTCTAGAACATGGTATGGTACATGTACATTTTGTACCAAAATTTCTTCATAGGTGTAATGTACACAAAAATGACAGAATATTTATTTTCTTGTACTAAGCATGATCATGTTTTTGTACCAAACATAAGACGTATGTTTCGCTATGTTCTATTAACATACTTGTTTTAGGATTTTTGGAATTGGACATATGTACTAACCTTCATCATGCGTTGAGATCTTCAGGGTGGAGAACTTCCATTTCCTTTTCATAATAGTGTTACTCTGTTTTCAACTACAAGGCATTTACATAGGCATACACAACACTGTACATGCACAATCACACCGTAAACACCCACGTGAACACATCCCCTAATTCCATGCTTAGAATTGATATGATAAATGAGAGCATGTCACTGAATTTGTACCAAAATGCACTTGCGTACATGCAATTTGAGCACTTGGATTTGAACCGTGTGGGTGGAGTTATTCCCTCACAACTCTACTTCTCCACGTGGAACAAAAAAACTCCACTTCTCCACCTACACGATCTGCTGAACTTGTGCTTGTATGTGTGGAGTACGATGGATCTGTTATTCCATCGATGCGTCTCATGATCCGTTCTCACTCGAACCTTGTACTTGCAGGTGCCAAACACAGTGGATGATATAACTGCCAGGCTGAGAGATCTGTAGAGACCTGCAGATGTCTACAAACAATTACGACCGTCGGGGATAAGCAAACTTCACATCTCTCGGTTGCCATGAACAACCAGCCTATGAAAAAAACATCACTATACCTTTGACATGTATGGAACTTCATATCAGTGTAATTTCTGCCAAACTGGCCTTGAACAACCTGATCAGATTACACAAATTGATGGCTAGGACAAAGACATGTACTGTATTGTAATCTCGTCCTGTTTCTGAACCTGTAGTTTTTATTTTGTTTTAGTATACAGATGTCGTATGACAGACTAACATTACATGTCCTGGAAATATGTCTAGCTATCCTTGTTGCCTACATGGCTACATTAGTAGAGTCGACCAAGCGATTGAATTCTCCCATCTTTCTCCAGAGTTGCTAGCCATGCAGCAGATTGTATGGATGCTGCAAAACTAGCCCTTGATCATAAATAAAAGAGGGGCGAAGAACATAAGATGACCCATTCTTATGCAGCTGCACATACCTTTAGAGAACTATAATGTGAAAGGAAAATAAATTCTTTACATGACTATACAGAACAGAAGAATTGTGGAAAGAAAGGAGAGAAAATAAAACATCATCTAGAAATCTGTCACTTCTGTTAATGGCCGAAGCCATTCAGCTGAACACTATTGTTGATTTATGGACTCTGTACAGTGTAGTGCAATGTATCCATGGACGGATTCGCCAAAAAGATATCTGCAATGACAATTAAGTCATCAGATCAAGTGATGAAAAGCATAAGAAGCAACAGGGCAAACATATCTATTAAAACAAGCAAATCCTATTTCCATCTGAAAGAAGTTACTAGTCAGGCAAGTAGACTGACATTAACTGAACATGTCATTATGGCTCCAAACCAGAAACATAAGCCATGAAAATAGGCAGCTTAAGAATGATGCATCAAGCAATGGCATGAAAGATGAAACCGTTCTTTCCACCCTCCAAAAAAGAAAAAAGAAAGAAACCGTTCTTCCCACTTGACAACAGAAAGGGAATTAAAGTAAGGTTGAAAAGATGACGAGGGACATTTTCGAACAATCTACACAAGTAAATTGTTTCATCTGCTTTGGAAGAATAATAAGAATGTTTATCATAAGCCTACATAGGCGAATGATCTTCAGGACCAACTATTCCAGCTGGTGCCACTGAGACAGTGAAGACTTCAAAAGTATCAAAGGGAATGTTTCATTTAGGAATTCAGGGTGATCGGGGCCGAGTATGGCAATGCCATTCAGTTTTAGCACAGTAGATTAGCAAATACCTCCTGACAATTGTATCCGAAATTAATAAGCCATGACTAGCTAATGGAAACAAAATGTAAGAATCCATCATCTATGTAATGCCTAAAAGATTGAACCGCAGGAACAAGGGTATGTCTGACAGGACTGACAGAAGTGACTTGGGGAAATGTATCAGTTCTCCCTAATACACCATAACCGATCCAGGTAAAACTACTCTGTATAAAGTCTCTCATTAGCCTCTTGTTAGGTACTACTAGAACAGATTTGCCAAACACAAATCTCAGAGCAAATTAACACATAGCCGGCGCATTTCAGGACACAGAGCAGGGAGGGTAATCAACAAAGGTGTCCGCAATCGCTTGATGTCACAAAGTTGTGCAAGAAAAAAAGACATGGAAAGATTCAGAGAAACTAGAGCAGAAGATTCAAAGCAGAGCACCTGCATGAAGGAATGAATCAGAAGGGAGGACCCGAAACGAGATTTTTCACCCCACGACGAAGGGGCCAATCTCCCCGGCCCGCATGCCGCGGGCGATCTCGTTGGCGACCAGCAGGCACGCCGACACCCACCCGGCGAGCACCGCCCACACCATGTCCACCATGTACGCCGCCAGGCCCCGCGGCATGGCCATCCTTTCCTTTCCTTGCTCTGCCTAGCCTTAGCCTTCCTTACTCTGCTGGCGCTGCCGTTGCAGTTGCAAAGGAGGCAGGCAATTCCACAAACACCTAGCCTGCAGTTTTTTGAATAAACAAAATGAAGACCGGGAACCGAATCAAAGAGGGGATGAGCGAGTAAATCGCCCCTTCACCTTGGCGATGGACCGGAGCGACCCCCAACCAGCACGCAACCGACGCCGGAATCTTGAACGGAGCACGGAGACCGAGTGTTGGCCTTCGCTTTAAGCACCACCTGACGTAGGGCAGCGGCACTCGGCGGCGGCTCCTCCATTCACCATCGGCTCCTTGATCAAGAGGCAACTCGGTGGGTGGATGTTTTCTTCTTGCTTTTGCCCATCTCCTTGCCAGCCTTGCATTCCATGTCCGCATCGCCTCACACGAGCAAACCGGAGATCGCCACGTGTTGGACAAGCGGAAGCATTATCCAATCATGATTTAGTGGTAGTACTACCAGATTAGAGAGGAAGGAGGATTTGGATTTGGACAAGTGCGTCACAACTCACAAGTGATTAGCAGGAACCCATGATTGCGTACAAGCGAGGGGATCCTGACATTGACAACGACGTGCCCGTGGTTTTACCTCCTGCGTGACAACGCTCGCACCCGGAAAAGTAGGATCTAGGCGATCAAGGAGGCCAAGAGGGATTCCTTGCGCGCCGCTGGTTCCCTCTCTCTCCGTTGGCCGCTCCGGCGACGGGAGGGAGGGGAATCTCGGGTCTGTTCGCTAGGTGGGTGTGTGGTAGGGTTAGGGTTGAGGGAGACGTTGCCGAGGCCGTTGCGGTGGTGTTGTGTCGGAATAAGTTTCTCCGGGCTCCGTTCGCGGTCAGGCGAGGCTTTTGCCTTCGTCTAGGAGCCAGCGGTGTTGGGGATCTCCGGATCTCGTCGAGGTCGCGGGCTATGGTGGTTGGAGGTCCATCGGCACTGTCCATTTAGATCCTCAGATGGGGGATGGAGGCAGGGAGACGAAGACCTTTCTTCTTCCTTGTTGGTATGATTTGCTGTTGCTGTTCTTCTCCTTCCTCTGCGCTGATGCTGGTGGGAGATCCTGCTTTGTCCGGGCAGATGGCCCGGCCGCGGTGCTGGACCGGTCGGATGACTCGAGTTCTTTTCCTTCCGGAAGGGACACTTTTCGCGGTACTCAAAGCCAAAGATGGCGACGGCTGTTGCAGGTGTATTGGATTGATGTCCATGCCTTCTCAGCGCTGGTGTCAAGAAAGGAGGAAGCAGCGTGGCGGCAATTGTACCGTGGTCGAAGATGATGACCTGTTTGCGACTGGTTGCAGATCCATCTACTGCAGAGGTCTTCTCTCAAGATTCAGGGATGATGACACAGGGCTTCGGAGATCTTCTTGTATTATGGTTGTCTTAGGGTACTTTAGGTGTTCATGGTCCTTTGTGTTTGCGTTTCAGTGTGCTTGTAATGGTCAACTACTTTGTATTAATTTGTGATTTGAATGAGAAAATTTCTAAAAAAAAGACGTGCCCGTGGTTTTACCTAGACCACAAGTTGAGTCAGCCGCAAATCCTAGCAACTAGCAAGTTTTCGACGGCGCCTTAGTTTATGGAACCATGTCAATCTTTAGATTTCGGTCAAGTTTTAATGCCACACATGGTGCATGAGATGATACTATCTCCATGATGCACATTATCATATGTAATATCATCTATAGTCGAACTTCTCAAACATCCCCTATACGTCCGGACAGACGGCCTCATCAGTAAAGAAAATGCAACCACCCCCACCCCCACCCTCAAATCGGTCATAAACTTGGGTTGTTTGGGCCTGCCACTAGTAGGAAAAGGGGTTTTTACCCCAGTTTGTAAGGGTCTTTTGTCCCGATTTTCGAACCGGGACTAAAGGATCGTTACTAAAGCCCTAACCCTTTAGTCCCGGTTCTTACACGAACCGGGACAGAAGGTCCTCCACGTGGCCGCTGCTGCCAGCCCAGGCAGGGGGGCCTTTGGTCCCGGTTGGTGCCACCAACCGAGACCAATAGGCAGGGCCTTTTGTCCCGGTTGGTGTCACCAACCGGGACCAATAGGCATCCACGCGTCAGCAGCTGGCAGGAGCTGAGGTTTTTGCTTTTTTTGAAAGGGGGTGGTTTAGGGGTTTTGGGGGGTTAATTTAGGTGTTTCATATATTGTGTTAGCTAGCTAATTAATAGAGAGAAGTGTCCTCTCTTATCTCCGTGCTTGGTCGACGCTGCGTACTATATACGTATGGAGAGGACTAGACACGCTAGCTAGTAATCAAATGAAGGAAACAGAAGATCGTCATGAACATATGCATACAGAGAGAAGTGATATCGACCACCTCTCCTTCTCCGAGAGATTGGTCAAACAACAAGTTCTCGTATATCTATCCGACACTACCGGCTACATATATACAATAATTATCTCTTACAATACAATCTCCTAATTAAATTGTAGGAACACAGGGTCCACATAGTATTCTCCGTTTTCAGCGATCACGTGGTCAAGGAAGAATGCCGCCAATTCCTCTTGAATTCCTCGCATACGATCTGGTGCTAGGAGTTCATCCCGCTTCCGAAACATCTAATTTGAAGAAGGGGGTCAATACATATATATATGAATAAATGAAACTCAACACAAATGATGGTAATAAAATAAAATTGTGAATATTATTGCTTACGCACTTCATATTGTTCTTCAGTGTAGCCCCGCTCACAGGTCATGTAGCGGATGGACTCGCAAACGTAGTATCCACAGTAATTATTCCTGGGTACCTGCCACAACCACTTTACAAGAAATAGAGGTCAATCAAACTGATAAGCAAGCATGCTAAATGGTATTGATGAAACTAGCGCTTGAATCACTAGGAGATGCGCGGAACATGCTACTATAGTACTTACTTTCGGGTGTTTAAATTGCAGCTTCTTCGGCAGTCCCGAAGCTTTTGTGGTGAATTTTCTCCAAACCCTGCCAGACAAAGAAAACAATTACTTGATATCAAGAAATGAACAAAGTTGCTGATATGGTGGATAATGATCGATTTAACTTACTTCTCGAGCATTTGAGTCATGTTCGCATAGTCCTGGGGATCTTTTCGTCTCGAGTCTAAGACGGTTACTACTCCCTGCTCAAGCTTAATCTCTAGGAGAATATAGTGGAAGTTGCGCATGCATGCATAAGTCATCAATTACATTACCATAACCTGGACTAATAAGGGAAACCGAATATGCACAAGACAGTAACACTCACTTGAAGTTGTAAGGAAAGAGTATTATATGTTTGTTTTGATTTAATACCAACGATTGTAGCAAGTTGGCCTCGGCTTCTTTGGGATGTTTTTCAACCGTATATGCATCTATGAGATTTGTGTTAATGAACCCAATATCACCGATTTGTCTTTTCTTCAATTCGGCGATCTTCAATCTGCATAATATAGTGAGGGTAATTATAAATACATGCAATGAAAGAGCTGACCTATATAGAGAGACTTAATGACAGAAGTAGTACTACTTACAGACAGTAGCAAGTGATCGTTGTTTTATCGAGGGCCTTTTGATTGTAAAACTGGAAGAAATCCTCAAATGGAACATTCAGCAGATCAATTCCAACGAGGTCATGCTCCGGTTTAACTCTCAGCGTCAAAGTATTCATCCCATCAGACTCTCTGCAGGTTTTCATGTACCAATCATGTAGTCTTCGCATCATCGTTGTTAGAGATCTTTCATCCTTGACGAGAGGCTTCCCGTAATGGTATTTGTGTTCGTCGACCTCCATGATTTCATAATGTACATCGTCGGGCAGGTAATCTCCAAGATTGCTATAACCGGCCATCCTCGGATCATTAGCGACGATGTCTTTTGACACCTTGAGCGGGGGGCACGATTGGTTCGCTTGTTCGCCGAGCTGGGCAATTTTTTTCCTAGCTCGTCGTTCTTTTAACCTTTGATCACTGACAGTACTTCCCGACCGCTCCGCTTCGGCATATGTCTTTGCAAGAATGCGCTCATAGTTGCCTCTCGGCGGAGACTTTGGTGGTTTTGTCAGGGCAGCCAGAGTGCGCTTTGCTTTCACCGGATCTACCTTCTCCTCCGGAGGTGGATGTTTCTTTGCTTTCACCCCTTCAAAGAAGTTTGTCACTTCGGCTCGCACGATCTTCCTAGTTTCCTCCTCGGTCCTCTCGTGGCAGCTGTACTGCTAGACGCCGGCAGAGCAGACGGAGCGGCTGCGGCTGTCTTCTTTCCTTGCTTACGAGGCGGAGGAGAAGGACTACGACGCGCCGGGGCAGCCGCAGCGGCGGTGGGTCTCTTCCGCCCTTGCTGACGAGGCGGAGAAGGAGGAGGCTGGCTGCTCTGGCGCGCCGGCGCAGGCGGAGAAGGAGGCGGAGTGCCGCCATGCGCCGGAGAAGGAGGCTGAGTGCCCTGATCACTCGCCGGAGGAGGAGGCGGAGGAGGAGGCGGAGTGCCCTTACTCGCCGGAGCCGTCCAGTTCGGAAGCTTGATGAGCTCCTTCCGCCATAGGCATGGAGTCTTCAGAGCAGAACCCAGCCGAGTCTCCCCTTCACCGGTAGGGTGGTCAAGCTGGAGCTCTTCAAATCCCTCCGTTATTTCATCCACCATCACCCTAGCATATCCTTCTGGAATCGGCCGGCAGTGGTAGGTTGCGTCGGGTTCAGGAGGTAAAACAGAGCCAACAGCCGCCTTGACTTTGAAGTTCTGCCATTCCGCCATAAGGTGGCAATGTTGAGACTCCGTGATTGTTGGAAATATGCCCTAGAGGCAATAATAAATGGTTATTATTATATTTCCTTGTTCATGATAATTGTCTATTGTTCATGCTATAATTGTGTTATCCGGAAATCGTAATACATGTGTGAATACATAGACCACAACGTGTCCCTAGTAAGCCT
Source organism: Triticum aestivum (assembly GCF_018294505.1). Lineage (NCBI taxonomy): Eukaryota > Viridiplantae > Streptophyta > Magnoliopsida > Poales > Poaceae > Triticum > Triticum aestivum. Next base: position 90,736,364 of record NC_057811.1, read on the forward strand.
CCAGTTGACTAGCTCGTTGATCAACAAATAGTCATGGTTTCCTGACTATGGACATTGGATGTCATTGATAACGGGATCACATCATTAGGAGAATGATGTGATGGACAAGACCCAATCCTAAGCATAGCACAAAAGATCGTGTAGTTCGTTTGCTAGAACTTTTCCAATGTCAAGTATCTTTTCCTTAGACCATGAGATCGTGTAACTCCCGGATGTCGTAGGAGTGCTTTGGGTGTACCAAACGTCACAACGTAACTAGGTGACTATAAAGGTACACTACGGGTATCTCTGAAAGTGTCTGTTGGGTTGACACGGATCGAGACTGGGATTTGTCACTCCGTATGACGGAGAGGTATCTCTGGGCCCACTCGGTAATGCATCATCATAATGAGCTCAGTGTGACTAAGGAGTTAGTCACGGGATCATGCATTGCGGTACGAGTAAAGAGACTTGCCGGTAACGAGATTGAACAAGGTATTGGGATACCGACGATCGAATCTCGGGCAAGTAACATACCGATTGACAAAGGGAATTGTATACGGGATTGATTGAATCCTCGACATCGTGGTTCATTCCGATGAGATCATCGTGGAACATGTGGGAGCCAACATGGGTATCCAGATCCCGCTGTTGGTTATTGACCGGAGAGGCGTCTCGGTCATGTCTGCATGTCTCCCGAACCCGTAGGGTCTACACACTTAAGGTTCGGTGACGCTAGGGTTGTAGAAATATTAGTATGCGGAAACCCGAAAGTTGTTCGGAGTCCCGGATGAGATCCTGGACGTCACGAGGAGTTCCGGAATGGTCCGGAGGTGAAGAATTATATATAGGAAGTCAAGTTTCGGCCACCGGGAAAGTTTCGGGGGTTATCGGTATTGTACCGGGACCACCGGAAGGGTCCCGGGGGTCCACCGGGTGGGGCCACCTATCCCGGAGGACCCCATGGGCTGAAGTGGGAGGGGAACCAGCCCCTGGTGGGCTGGTGCGCCCCCCATGGGCCTCCCCCTGCGCCTAGGGTTGGAAACCCTGGGGGTGGGGGGCGCCCCACCTGGCTTGGGGGGGGGGGGAGTTCCCCCCCTTGGCCGCCGCCCCCCTGTAGATGGGATCCCAGGGGGCCTATATAAAGGGGGGAGGGGGGCTGCTGTACCCTAGCTCCTGGCGCCTCCCTCTCCCTCCCGTGACACTTCTCTCTCCCGCTTGCTCTTGGCGAAGCCCTGCCGGGATCCCCGCTACTTACACCACCACGCCGTCGTGCTGCTGGATCTCCATCAACCTCTCCTTCCCCCTTGCTGGATCAAGAAGGAGGAGACGTCGCTGCTCCGTACGTGTGTTGAACGCGGAGGTGTCGTCCGTTCGGCACTCGGTCATCGGTGATTTGGATCACGGCGAGTACGACTCCATCAACCCTGTTCACTTGAACGCTTCCGCTCGCGATCTACAAGGGTATGTAGATGCACTCCTTTCCCCTCGTTGCTAGTATACTCCATAGATGGATCTTGGTGATGCATAGAAAATTTTAAAATTCTGCAACGATCTCCAACAGTGATAGCATCCACGGGGTAGCTAGCAGGAGCCGCATGCTCCAGCTGAAGCAGCTCGGTGGAAGCCACGCTGCTTCTCCGCTGAGATGGCGGTGTAGCTTCGGGGGCAGTTTCGGCATGTTGATTGCCGTCTCGTTCCTCTAGCGCTTGGACCCTTTCGTGCAGCTTCTGAATTTGGATCTGCTCCACTTTTTTCCTCCTCTCCTGGCTTTTGTAACGGAGCCTGGCGTGCCTCGTGTCCGTCCAGGGTGCTCAGGATTCCCGAGGGCCATTGTGAGCTCGTCGTTCTCTCTGTCTGGAACGAACGTCCCTTCTTGCGCTGCATCGATATATTGCTGAATCTTCTTGACTGATATTCTCAAAAGCTCATTCGTCCAAACGCACCTCCCTGATACAGGGTCCAAGGTTCCGCCAGCCCCGAAGAACCAAGTCCGGCAACGGTCTGTCCAGTTCATTGTCTGTGGTTCGATCCCTTTTTCAAGCAGATCATTCTCAGCCTTGGCCCACTTAGGTCGGGCTTTGAGGTAGCCACCTGACCCCGTGCGATGGTGAAGCTTCTTCTTCGCAGCATTCTTCTTGTTTGTCGCTGACATCTTCTTACTCTTTTCCGATGTCTTGTGGGCCACAAATGCGGGCCAGTGATCTCTGATCTTCTCATACCGGACAATGAATTCTGGTGTCTCTTCTTTGTCGACAAATGTTTTCAGCTCATTCTTCCACCTCCTGAATAGGTCTGCCATCTTCTTAAGAGCATGAGACTTGATTAATTGCTCTTTAACTGGCTTCTCCGGATCCTCCTCTGGCGGTAGGGTGAAATTTGCCTTTAGCTCAGTCCAAAGATCATCTTTCTGCATATCATTGACATAAGACACCTCAGGGTCTTCCTTCTTAGGCTTATACCATTGGTGGATGCTGATCGGGATCTTGTCCCTAACTAGAACCCCGCACTGAGAAGCAAATGCATCCTTTGTCCGGATGGGTTCAATCGGTTGGCCGTCGCGCGCGATTGTTGTGATCTCAAACCTTTCATCCGAGCGCAGCTTTCTCTTCGGGCCTCGTCTCTTTACCGCAGTTGTGCTCGATCCGGAGGGCTAGAAAAAAGAAGAAAGACGAGTGTTAATTAATATGTGTACATACCAAAACAATGAATGCATCAATTAGCTAGTCAGCACAGGCTTAACTAATATATTTACCTGGCCGGACTCTGTTCGGTCACCGGAGCCGTCACCACGGGCTCCTTCTTGCACCAGCATTGGGTCACCGGAGCCATCATAATCATGTCTTTCCTCCTCCACTCTTCGATCACCGTAGCCTGCTTCTTCACCCTGTTCTTCCAGACCATCATTGTCGTTAAGATACGACAAGATATCACCTCCGGCTAAGATTATGTCCCCCAACACCTCTTCTGCTTGCTCGTCTCGTCCGTGCTCCATTGTTTCTGCAAATATTACAACATGTCAATTATTACACAAACATGACAGCAGGTGGATATATTAGTGCAAACGTAGACCTAGCTTATTCCGGGTTTGGGGTGGCCTCGGCAACGCTTCAAGGGTAGGGGCGCGGCGGGAGGGGGTAGGAGACCGACATCGTTTTTTTCTAGGGTTTGGGTGTCCTCGAGAGTTTTGGTCGAGCGAGAGGGCTGGGGGGTGCTCCCGTGGTATAAGTTATCACGGTCGAGAGGGGGTATAAATATCGACCGTCCATCATGTCGAAGTTATCTGGGAGGGAGTTATATATATCGACAACGACGACATACATACATGGGAAAATAATGTTATCGAGGAGGGGGTATATCGACCCCCCCACGTGTTGAAGTTATCGGGAGGGGGTTATATCGACAACGACGACATACGTACATGGGAAAATAATATTATCGGGGAGGGGGTATATCGACCCCCTCGTGTTGAAGTTATCGGGAGAGGGGTATATCGACGACGACAGACCCGATAAAACATAAGAAAACGAAGAAGAAATAAAAAGAGGAGGAGAAGAAAAGGAATAGAGGAGAAGATCAAAGAAAAAAAGAAGAAAAAAAGAGGAGAAGAAGAAAGGAATAGAGGAGAGAAGAAGAAAAAATAGAATTTTTCTATTTTTTCTTCTTCTCTTCTATTCCCTTCTTCTTCTCCTCTTCTTTTTCTTCTTTTTTCCTCTTCTTATTTATTTCTCCTCTTCTTCCTCTCCTCTTCTTCTCCTTTCTTCCTCTTCTTATTTTCCTTTTTCCTCTCATTCATAAAAAAATGTTCAAATAGAAAATTTCGAAAAACAGTAAAGGTTTTGCCTAATGCATTGTTCATATGAATATACAAACATTTGCATATTCTACAATAATTAATATCACCAAAAAATCTATGAACAGAAAAAAATCCTAACTTTTCTAAAAATCTATCTTTTGCATATATACATGAACATATATATACACAGAGAACATATATTCATATATATACTCATACATGAACATATCATCATATATATGAACATACATTTTCTTTGCATATGCATATGAACATACATTTTCTTTGCATATGCATATGAACATACATACATACATTTTTCTTTCATATGAACATACATACATACATTTTCTTTGCATATGACCATACATACATTTTTCTTTGCATATGACCATTCATACATTTTCTTTGCATATGCTTTGCATATAAACATACATACATATGAACATACATACATACATACATACACAAAAAATTCTAAAAATCTGCCTAAAAAATTATATGAAAAAAGCATACATCATCCATCCATCCATATAATGAACATATACATCATCCATCCATCCATATAATCAACATATGCATATGAAAAAAAATTATATGAAAAAAAATTATATGAAAAAATTATATGAAGAGGATCGAGGGGACAGGGAGGAAAGGGGGTCGCCGGAGCCGGACCGAACGGGGAGGAGGGGCGGCGTCGAGGCAGGGGCGGCAGTGGGGGCGGGCGCCGGCGACGACGACAATGGTGGGGGCGGGCCGGGGCGCAGGGGCGCAGCCGTGCGTGCTCGGGGACGAGGCAGGGGCACGGGGCAGCGGCCGGCGTGGGCTCGGGTGCGGGGCAGAGGCACGGGGAGACGGGGATGGCGGCCGGCGACGGCGACGAGGAGCGCGCGAGCGATTTGGGCAGCCTGACGACGGGGGCAACTGGTGAGGGAGGCGAGGAAGATGTGAAATTTTCACAAGTCCTGGTTATATAGCAAGGGCATTGGTCCCGGTTCATGGCACCAACCGGGACCAATGCCACCCTTTAGTCCCGGTTGGTGCCACCAACCGGGACCAAAGGTCCCTTTTCAGCAGCCCAAAGGGCGGGAACCGGCGGCCTTTGGTCCCGGTTGGTGGCACCAACCGGGACTAAAGGGGGGGCATTGGTCCCGGTTGGTGCCACGAACCGGTACCAATGCACCCCTTTAGTCCCGGTTGGTGGCACCAACCGGGACCAAAGGCCTCTTGTTGCCCGCGTCGCGGCCAAAAGTTTAGTCCCACCTCGCTAGTTGAGAGGGGCTCGGAGTGGTTTATAAGCCCCGTTGCGGCTGCTGTCTCGAACTCCTCTCTATAGCAGGCTTCTGGGCCTAACTTTGGCGCGCTGCCCGTTGAGCCCTCTAGCCCTTCTGGGCCTGTATTTGCAAACCCGAGGGTTGGAGGGCCCAGCAGGCAGCGCCCCAACAATTTTTTTTGCTGTATTTAGTTTTTTTGTTTTCTTTTTTGCTTTATTTATTTTGTTTTGTTTCTACTTACAACAAAAAACTTATTTATTTTATTTTATTTTGTTTCTAATTACTTATTTATTTTACTTTATGATAATTCTTTTTGCTATTGAAGTTTCTATCAAAAAAAGTTCTTTATGAAAATTCTTTTTGCTGTATTTAGTTTTTTGTTTTCTTTTTTGCTTTATTTATTTTGTTTTGTTTCTACTTACAACAAAAAACTTATTTATTTTATTTTATTTTGTTTCTAATTACTTATTTATTTTACTTTATGATAATTCTTTTTGCTATTAAAGTTTCTATCAAAAAAAGTTCTTTATGAAAATTCTTTTTGCTTTTAATGATTTTGAACAGAAAATACTTCGATAATTTTAGTTGCATCAATTTTATATGATTTTAGTTTCAATAATAATAGAGGTTTCTTATAATGTTTTGAACAAAAAATACTTTGTTAATTTTAGTTTCATAAATTTTATTAAAGTTTATTTTATTTTGTCGGAACACAAGAAGTCCGGAGTTGTAATAAGTTATTAAAAATAAAAAAGAGGCGCAATGCTCGTTGATTTGCTTCAAGCCTCTCGGAATAGTGTAGACTGCACTGCACATAGCTCCATGCAGCCTACCTTATTCCTCAAGGCTTGAAGCTAAGCAACGTGAGCATTGCGCCTCTTCTTCATCGTCTCTGCACTCAGGGCTTATAAACCACTCCTAGTGCCTCTCAGCTAGTGAGGTGGGACTAAAAAACTGCTTAGTAAGAAACTCTAGTACCGGTTCATGCCACGAACCGGTACTAAAGGTGCTCGTGGGGCCACAGCCTCATTAGTACCGGTTCGTGGCACCAACAGGGACCAAAGGGTGGAATTGGTCCCGGTTCGTGCCACCAACCGGGACCAATGGCCTTGCACAGCGGCGTGGTGGTGAGTTTAGTCCCACCTCGCTAGCTGAGAGAGAGCCGCACCTGTTTATAAGGTGCGGTGCGCCTGAGCTGTCGAGCTCCTCTCTAAAGCAGGCTTACGGGCCTAACCTCTCTGTACATGCCTGTGGGCCTACTGGGCCTTCTGCGGGCCTGAATCCTGGCCCATGGATGGGTTTTCTAATCGTATTCAGGTCGTGGTGGCCCAGTAGGTGGCATAATTTTTAATTTTTGGCCTGTTATTTTTCATGCATTTACTAATTATTTTGAGCTATAAGACCCTAAAATTGAAAAGCATTTCAAATGAACTCTGAAAAGGTTGAAAGTTGGCATGGTATCATCATTTCATCCACATAGCATGTGCAAGAAAGTTGAGAGGGTTACGGCAAAAACTAGATGCACTTCTTGTACAAAACGGACAATGGTATCATACTCGTCTATTACAAAGTTGGCATGGTATCATCATAATAGTTGCGGGAGAAAGTCTTCACTTTTTTTCGCTTGTGTCATTTGCTTATTGCGCCGTAACCATGGATAATCTTCATCGTTTATCAGGATGCTTGGGTCAGCCTTGACTTTGAAGGGAGGAATTTCATGAAACTTTTCATAATCTTCAGACATGTCTGTCTTGCCCTCCACTCCCACAATGTCCCTTTTTCCTGAAAGAACTATGTGGCGCTTTGGCTCATCGTATGATGTATTCGCTTCCTTATCTTTTCTTTTCCTCGGTCTGGTAGACATGTCCTTCACATAGATAACCTGTGCCACATCATTGGCTAGGACGAACGGTTCGTCAGTGTACCCAAGATTGTTCAGATCCACTGTTGTCATTCCGTACTGTGGGTCTACCTGTACCCCGCCTCCTGACAGATTGACCCATTTGCACTTAAACAAAGGGACCTTAAAATCATGTCCGTAGTCAAGTTCCCATATGTCCATTATGTAACCATAATATGTGTCCTTTCCCCTCTCGGTTGCTGCATCAAAGCGGACACCGCTGTTTTGGTTCGTGCTCTTTTGATCTTGGACGATCGTGTAAAATGTATTCCCATTTATCTCGTATCCTTTGTAAGTCAATACAGTCGAAGATGGTCCCCTGGACAACGAGTACAACTCATCACAAACAGTGGTCTCACCTCTGAGACGTGTTTCCAACCAACTGCTGAAAGTCCTGATGTGTTTACATGTAATCCAGTCGTCACACTGCTCCGGGTGTTTGGAGCGCAGACTGTTCTTGTGTTCATCGACATACGGGGTCACCAAGGTAGAGTTCTGTAGAACTGTGTAGTATGCTTGAGACCAAGAATAGCCGTCCCTGCATATTATTGAGTCCCCTCCAAGCGTGCCTTTTCCAGTCAGTCTCCCCTCATACCGCGATTCAGGGAGACCTATCTTCTTAAGGCCAGGAATGAAGTCAACACAAAACCCAATGACATCCTCTGTTTGATGGCCCATGGAGATGCTTCCTTCTGGCCTAGCGCGGTTACGGACATATTTCTTTAGGACTCCCATGAACCTCTCAAAGGGGAACATATTGTGTAGAAATACGGGCCCCAGAATGACAATCTCGTCGACTAGATGAACTAGGACGTGCGTCATGATATTGAAGAAGGATGGTGGGAACACCAGCTCGAAACTGACAAGACATTGCTCCACATCACTCCTTCTGAGAGATTGCATTGAGGAATGCACATAGCTTCACAATGGCTAATCGGACGTTTTCCGGTAGAAGCCCCCTCAATGCAACCGGAAGCAGTTGCGTCATAATCACGTGGCAGTCATGAGACTTTAGGTTCTGGAACTTTTTCTCTGGCATATTTATTATTCCCTTTATATTCGACGAGAAGCCAGTCGGGACCTTCATACTGAGCAGGCATTCAAAGAAGATTTCTTTCTCTTCTTTCATAAGAGCGTAGCTGGCAGGACCTTCATACTGCTTCGGAGGCATGCCGTCTTTTTCGTGCAAACGTTGCAGGTCCTCCCGTGCCTCAGGTGTATCTTTTGTCTTCCCATACACGCCCAAGAAGCCTAGCAGGTTCACGCAAAGGTTCTTCGTCACGTGCATCACGTCGATTGAAGAGCGGACCTCTAGCTCTTTCCAGTAGGGTAGGTCCCAAAATATAGATTTCTTCTTCCACATGGGTGCGTGTCCCTCAGCGTCATTCGGAACAGCTAGTCCGCCGGGACCCTTTCCAAAGATTACGTGTAAATCATTGACCATAGCAAGTACGTGATCACCGGTACGCATGGCGGGCTTCTTCCGGTGATCTGCCTCGCCTTTGAAATGCTTGCCTTTCTTTCGACATTGATGGTTGGTCGGAAGAAATCGACGATGGCCCAGGTACACATTCTTCCTGCTTTTGTCCAGGTATATACTTTCAGTGTCATCTAAACAGTGCGTGCATGCGTGGTATCCCTTGTTTGTCTGTCCTGAAAGGTTACTGAGAGCGGGCCAATCATTGATGGTTACAAACAGCAACGCGTGCAGGTTAAATTCCTCCTGTTTGTGCTCATCCCACGTACGTACACCGTTTCCATTCCACAGCTGTAAAAGTTCTTCAACTAATGGCCTTAGGTACACATCAATGTCGTTGCCGGGTTGCTTAGGGCCTTGGATGAGAACTGGCATCATAATGAACTTCCGCTTCATGCACATCCAAGGAGGAAGGTTATACATACATAGAGTCACGGGCCAGGTGCTGTGATTGCTGCTCTCCTCCCCGAAAGGATTAATGCCATCCGCGCTTAAACCAAACCATACGTTCCTTGGGTCAGCTGCAAACTCAGCCCAGTAGTTTCTCTTGATTTTTCTCCACTGCGACCCGTCAGCGGGTGCTCTCAACTTCCCGTCTTTCTTACGGTCCTCACTGTGCCATCGCATCAACTTGGCATGCTCTTCGTTTCTGAACAGACGTTTCAACCGTGGTATTATAGGAGCATACCACATCACCTTCGCAGGAACCCTCTTCCTGGGGGGCTCGCCGTCAACATCACCAGGGTCATCTCGTCTAATCTTATACCGCAATGCACCGCATACCGGGCATGCGTTCAGATCCTTGTACGCACCACGGTAGAGGATGCAGTCATTAGGGCATGCATGTATCTTCTGCACCTCCAATCCTAGAGGGCATACGACCTTCTTTGCTGCGTATGTACTGTCGGGCAATTCGTTATCCTTTGGAAGCTTCTTCTTCAATATTTTCAATAGCTTCTCAAATCCTTTGTCAGGCACAGCATTCTCTGCCTTCCACTGCAGCAATTCCAGTACGGTACCGAGCTTTGTGTTGCCATCTTCGCAATTGGGGTACAACCCTTTTTTGTGATCCTCTAACATGCGATCGAACTTCAGCTTCTCATTTTGACTTTCGCATTGCGTCCTTGCATCGACTATGACCCGGCGGAGATCATCATCATCGGGCACTGGTTCCTCTTGATCTTCAGCAGCTTCCCCCCTTGCAGCATCATTGGGCACATCGTCTGGTTCCTCTTGATCTTCAGCAGCTTCCCCCGTTGCAGCATCACCGTATTCAGGGGCACATAGTTGTCATCGTCCTCTTCTTCTTCGCCGTCTTCCATCATAACCCCTATTTCTCCGTGCCTCGTCCAAACATTATAGTGTGGCATGAAACCCTTGTAAAGCAGGTGGGTGTGAAGGATTTTCCGGTCAGAGTAAGACTTCGTATTCCCACATATAGGGCATGGACAACACATAAAACCATTCTGCTTGTTTGCCTCAGCCACTTCGAGAAAATCATGCACGCCCTTAATGTACTCGGAGGTGTGTCTGTCACCGTACATCCATTGCCGGTTCATCTGCGTGCATTATATATAATTAAGTGTGTCAAAAACCATTACAGAACATCATGAATAGATAATTAAGTGACCAAATTAATAGAAGTTCATCATCACATTAAAACCAAAGTACATACATAGTTCTCATCTAACAACATATATATAGCTCTCCAGAGCATCTAATTAATTAAACCATACATTGAAACTATGTAAAACATTTCAATGCGAAAACAAATGCGATCATAATCGCAACCAAGGTAACAATTGATCCAACGGCATAATGATACCAAGCCTCGGTATGAATGGCATATTTTCTAATCTTTCTAATCTTCAAGCGCATTGCATCCATCTTGATCTTGTGATCATCGACGACATCCGCAACATGCAACTCCAATATCATCTTCTCCTCCTCAATTTTTTTATTTTTTCCTTCAAGTAATTGTTTTCTTCTTCAACTAAATTTAACCTCTCGACAATAGGGTCGGTTAGAATTTCCGGTTCAACCACCTCCTAGATAAATAAAATCTATGTCACGTTGGTCGGTATATTTGTCATAAACAATAAATGAACCAAATAGTTATAAAAAGATAATATATACCACATCCGAATCATAGACAGGACGAGGGCCGACGGGGGCGGATACCAAAACCATCGCACTATGTAATAAGAAGGAATAATAAAAGTAACAAAATTAGACAAGTAACTATCTAAAGTAAGAATTTTTTTCCTTTCAGAAAGAAGATAAGAACAAGAGGCTCACCACGGTGGTGCTGGCGACGAGATCGGCGCGGGCGATCGACGGCGGTGAAGACGGGGACGGGACGTGACGGACCGCTAAACCTAGACAAATCTCGGGGAAAATGGAGCTCGGAGGTCGAGTTTCGAGAGGAGAAAGATTAACTAGTGTGGCTCAGACATTTCATCGAACACCTCATGTGCATAGGAGGTGAGCTAGAGCACCCAAATGCCCTCCCCTCGCCGGCCAGAAAAAACAGAGCACTCTGGAGTGCTCTGCTGTGGCGATGGGGTATATATAGGGAACTCATTGGTCCCGGTTCGTGGCACCAACCGGGACTAAAGGCCTTTGGTCCCGGTTGGTGCCACGAACCGGGACCAATGCCCCCTTTAGTCCCGGTTGGTGGCACCAACCGGGACCAAAGGCCTTGTGCTGCCCCGCGTCAAAAGTTTAGTCCCACCTCGCTAGTTGAGAGAGCTCGAGAGTGGTTTATAAGCGCTGCTGCGCCCACCCTCTCGAACTCCTCTCAACTGCAGGCTTTCGGGCCTAACCGTTCTCTTTGCCTGTGGGGCCTACTGGGCCTTCTGCGGGCCTGAATCCTGGCCCATGGATGGGTTTCTAGTCGTATTCAGGCCGTGGTGGCCCAGTAGGTGGCATAATTTTTTTCCTCTGTTTTTTTCTCTTTTGCTTTATTTGTTTTGTTTTGTTTCTACTTACAACAAAAACTTATTTATTTTATTTCTAATTACTTATGTATTTTACTTTAATTATTTTATTTTTATTTATTTTACTGCTGCTATTTTTATTTATTTTACTGCTGCTATTTTTACTTAATTTATTAAGGTTTATTTATTTTAGTTACTATAGTTTATTTTATTTTATTTTATTAAGGTTTATTTATTTTATTTATTTTATTAAGGTTTATTTATTTTATAAATATAAAAAATGAACATAGATGTGCTTATAGAGGAAATTCAACCTAAATTCATAATAAATTTCTATGAAATTTACTGTGAATTTAGGTCAAATTCCCTGTATAAGGGCATCTATTTTCACTTTAAGAGGAGCTCAACAAGGCAGAGAGGGACGGGCTTATAAACTGGTGTGAGCGCCCTTCGGTTGGCGAGGTGGGACTAAACACTGGCCGCAACTAGGACCAGCCCTTTAGTCCCGGTTTGTGGTAGGAACCGGGACTAAAGGGTGGTGCGCCAGGAGCATGGCCCATTGGTCCCGGTTTGTCCCACCAACCGGGACCAAAGGGTCCGGACGAACCGGGACCAATGCCCCCACGAGGCCCGGCAGGCCCCTGGCCGCACGAACCGGGACCAATGCTCACATTAGTCCCGGTTCGTGACTGAACCGGGACTAATGTGAATATTGCCCTGTGACCAAAGCCCAGTTTTCTACTAGTGTGCTGGGCCGTATCCTCGTCATTGGCCTACCATAGGGGAACTTGTCCTCGGTGGCCCCTGAGTCCTTCAAGGTTTCGCTCATGGCGCTGACTCCTTTAGACTGAGGAAGATTCCGCTAAAAGAACCGACTGCAGAAGTCATTGCGTGGCCTATGGAGGCCTTGATGGACTTGATTATACCTGGCCATCCCTCGGGCTTTGGGCCGGGCCTGACCAAGCCCGAAGAAAAAACCCAGGCCCGGGTCCGGGTGTCGGGCCTAAAAATCAGGCCCAAGCCCGGCCCATCACTGCAAAAGCCCATAGGGCCTCTTCGTTAAACAGCAAATATGACGGGCCTGGGCCCGGCCTTTAGGCTCAAAACCTAGACCCGGCCCGGCCCGCGGGCAAGACCGGACCGGGTCGAGTCGGGCTGGTCGGGCCGGGTATACCATGGCCAGGTATAGACTTGATCAATACTTGAAGAAGGTAAGTAGGAGGCAGATTATAACAAAGACTCTGTGATACCCAATTCGTCCGTCTGAGAGCTTGGCTTGTGGCTTGTGGCTTGTGATGAACCGTATCCGAGTGATGTCGAAGAACTCCTAAGCTTATCTGAGTAGGTGGTTGCCAGTTATCCTCAAAATGAACATTCTTTCCATCTTCATCTTCAGAACCAAGTCTCCGGACTAGGGCATTCATAATGTAAAAGAACATAACATGAAGTTGCACATATGTTTATGACACATTCTTATGCAGTTGCACATATCTTCAGAGAACTACGTATAATGTAAAAGGAAAATAAATTCTTCACAATACTATACAGAACAGAAGAATTGTGGAAAGAAAGGAGAAAAGAAAACATCATCTAGAATCTCTGTCACTTCTATCAATGGCCAAGCCATTCAGCTGAACACTAATGGAGATTTAGGGACTCTGTACAGTATAATGCAATGTGTATCCATGGATGGATCCGCCAAAAAACTATCTGCAATAATAATTAAGTCGTCAAATCAAGTGATGAAAAGCATAAGAAGTAACAGGGCAAACATAACTATTAAAACAAGCAAATCCTATTTCAATATGAAATAAGTTATTAATCAGGCAAGCAGACTGAAATTAACTGAACATGTCATTATGGCTCCAAACCAGAAATATAAGTGATTAAAATAGGTCGCTTAAGAATGATGCATTAAGCAATGGGCATGAAACCTTTCTTCCCACTTGATGACAGAAAGGAAGTTAAAGTAAGGTTAAAAAATGACTAGACACATCAATCTACACAAGTAAATTGTTTCATTTGATTCGGAAGAATAATAAGAATGTTCATCATAGGCCTACACAAGCTGATGATCTTCTTGGGTAGCTATTCCAGTTGGTGCCACTTTTTTTTAGAAATGGAGGAGGACCCCCGGCCTCTGCATCTGGACGATGCATGCAGCCACTTTATTAATTATTCACATAAGACCTTACAAAGTCATACAACAGTAAGACTAAAGCCACCGTCTAGGCAACATCTGCCGCTACTTCTATCCAGTTGATGTAGGGATGCTGATAGTCTGGGCCTAATACCAAACAGACCTCGCAGCCAAACCTAACATCTATGACATGAGGTCCCAATCGATCCAAAACTACAAGCAAGGGAATCAACTTTTATTGCCGTAAAGGAAAAATAACCAGGACGCCTGCCGGGTATGGGGCACCCACCAGTCCGGCGCACTCTTCAACCCGGACGCCTGCCGGGTATGAGGCCGCCACCACCTGCCATCAATCCATCTTCAGAGCTGTACTGTTGCATCTACCGTGCCAGGTCTCTCTGCCATCGACGCCACCACGACGCCAGACAACGTCGTCCTCCTGCGTGAGTCCATCCTCGCACATCGGACGCCGAATCTACACTGCGCCACGCCGTCGAGATCCGTCGCCATCAATGTGTAGGATGAAGCACCGCTCCACCTAAGATGCGGTCCACTGGTCCCTTGAGCCCGTGCACACCTCCAAGAACGACGCCCCCAAGGGGGGAACGACAACGCCGCCGTCTTCCGATCAACTGATCTAGGGTTTCCCCCGGAGGTAGCAGACAGTGACCTTGAAACTCTCCTCGGCGATGCCTTCAAGAAGGGAATGTCGCAAAATAGCGCCGCCACCGCCGGCTTTGGCAGTAAGCCGAAAGCAAGTTTTCACCCGGATCTGTTCGAAGGACCTCCATCAAGCATCTCGTGCACGGATCGCCGCCATCTCTGCCGGGGACTGGATGATGGATCCAGGCCGCCGCCGCCTGACCGGCCACGGCACCACCGCGGTGCCTAAGCCGGCGCCGTCAGGCCCACCATGCCCGCCTGTAGACGCCCTCCAGATCTGCCGGCCCGCCGACGAGGCCCGCGATCTGGGCCGCCGCCACAGGTGCTCCTCGGCCGCGGGGAGAACGCGCCTGCGCTGTCGTTGCCGTCACACTCGCCGCCGAGCGCCCGCTGCTCCTTGTTGCCGGTGCACTGCCGATCCATGAGCCGCCGCCGCCGACAGAAGATCGCCACCACCGCGTGAGGGGAGGGCCCCCCCGCCGCCGTCACTGGCCAGGCAACGCAGACGTGGCCTCGGGCGGCGGCAGGAGGAGGGAGAGAGGAGCGGAGGCCTAGGGCCGGCGCGGTAGACCGCCCCCCGTGTCGCCAGGGGCTGGCGACGCGGGGGTAGGGACGGTGCGTTTTTCTCTGGTTAGCCTCTCTTCTGCTTCAGGATCTCATCAGGTGAAGATTCCAAAAGCATCAAAGGGAATGTTTCATTCAGGAACTCAGGCTGAGTACGGCACTGCCATTCAATTTTAGTGCATTACAGACCTACAGAATGACACGGTGACACCCTTTAAAATGGAAACAATAAAACTTGGAACGTAGATTTGTTTTTGAAAAGTTGTATATTGTCTATAGCCATGAAAGTAACTGTTACCTCTTTAAAACTGTATCATAAATTAATAAGCCATGACTAATGGAAACAAAATGTCAGATTCCATCATCTATGTAATGCCCAAAAGATTGAACCGGAGAAACAAGGGCACGTCTGAGTCTGACAGGACTAACGTAAGTGACTTTGGAAAATGTATGAGTTATCCCAAATACACCTGAACTCATCCATGTAAAATTACTACGTATAAAGTTTCTCATTAGCTTCTTGTTAGGTACTAGAATAGATTTTCCGAACGTAAATCTCAGAGTAAATTAACACATAGCAGGTTATTTCAGGATACAGAGCGGAGACTGCTAATCAACAAAGGTGTCCGCAATCGCTTCATATCACAAATTATTCAAGAAAAAAGGATATACTCCCTCCGTTCCAAAATAGATGACCCAGTTTTATACTAACTTTGCACTAAAATTAGTATAAAGTTAGGCCATCTATTTTATAACGGAGGGAGTAATATGGAACCAAAGTATTCTGAGGGGAAACTGAGGGCAGAAGGTTGAGAGCAGAGCACCTGCGTGAAGGAAGGAGTCAGAAGGGAGGATTTCCCGTTCCCGAAGTGAGATTCAGCCCACGACGAAGGGGCCAATCTCCCCGGCCCGCATGCCGCGGGCGATCTCGTCGGCGACCAGCAGGCACGCCGACACCCACCCGGCGAGCACCGCCCACACCATGTCCACCATGTACGCCGACAGCCCCCGCGGCACGCCCATCCTTTCCTTGCTGCTCTCCCTAGCCCTTCCTTACTTACTCCGCTGCCGCTGCTGTTGCAATTGCAAAGGAGGCGGGCAATTCCACGAACACCTACCCTGCAGCTTTGATGAGAGGACGAGTAAGCAATGAAGAGAGGATGACAACCAAAGGCTGGACCTTGCCGAGAGCGTTTGCTTCGATTTCATCAAAATTGAAGAGATTACGAGTAAGCAATTGCTTGTTTACCTTGGTGATGATGAACCGGAGCAAGCTCCTCCAACCAGCACGGACACTTTGCAAGCAACGGAGGAATCTTGAACAGAGCCAGCCAGGCAGTTTGCTGTGTTGGCCTTCGCTTTTGCTCCCGGATTAGTCGCCGGCACAACTCTGCTACTTGATGCCCCTCCCCTCGCCACGCGACTGAATATACTAAGCACACAACAACCTAGAATTAGAATTAGCGGGTAAGCACGCACAGCTGTGCCACCTGACGTAGGGCAGCTCCACATCCACCCACCATCGCTTCCTCGATCAAGAGGCCACTAGGCGGATGTCTTCTTCTTGCTTTTGCCAACCTCCCGTTCCATTCCATCTCCGCATCGCCTCTCGCTGTCGGGTCCTCGCGACAACGAACCGGAGACCGCCGCGTGGGACCCGCAGCTCTTGCTTTATCCGTTGATGGTTACTTGGATTGGATTACTACTTGCCAGATTAGAGAGGCAGGAGGATTTGGATTTGGGCAAGTGCGTCACAAGGTGATTAGCAGGAGCCACTAGGGGATTCATTCCAATCCCATGATTGCGTTGCGTGCAAGCAGAGGGGACGTCGACAAGGACGTGCCGGCGGTTTAGCAAGGCCGCGAAAAATCGAGTCAGCGGCGGAACGGAGAGGAGCGTGCGTGCGTGCATGTTCTAGCGAGTTTTCATCGGAGGCGCCTCGCTTGATTTATCGCATGTCGCTGTGAGATCTCTCGGTCAAGATTTGATGACATGCGTGGTGCATGATCCGTATGCCGTATGCGATAGCTAGCTGTTTGGCTGACACGATGGATGCTAAGTACTACTATTAGTATTCTTGGGGGCGAAGATTTGCATTGCTACCACCTACTCGTACCAGACTAGTCTATGTTTACTGATTGAAGATTATCGTAAATAAATCACAGTTTGGAAACGTCGAAACTGAATTAGCGTGGATAAAGAATCGGACACCACGTACATGCAATGCCAAGATGAAAAGAAGAAAGATAAATCATTACTTTTTACAACATGGATGACAAACATGGAGCTATTAGAGCATCTACAGCCATGATTACCAAATCTGGACCCCTATACATCCGCCGACGCCCAACGCATCTGCGGACAGTGACCGATCAATCCTCAATTTCTCACCCGCACAGCCGCATACCTCATATCCGACACCCTATATCCATACTACACATGCAACATGATAGACTACTCTACGTGATCAAACAATGGACAAAGATATCGGCATCAAACAAACAATGGAATGCACATAAACCAACTTCACATCATTCAAAAGATCACCACAGTTAATCGCCGGACAAGTTCTAAACTTAAACATCTAAAGAAACGATAATATAAACATATGAGGAGCGGATCACCACTTCCTCGCCGGCTCTTCGCCCTTCCGATCGCTGGCGCACGGATTGCTCCGCCGCGTCCCGCTCCCTTGCCCGCTGCCTCTCGCGGCGGGCGGCGCGCGCCTCTGATTCCGGCGTGCGCGTCCGGGCCGGCGGAGCGGGCACTAGCACCGATCGTTGCCCTTGCGGAGCAGCGGCCGACAGGGAAGGGGAGATGTGACATCTCGATCCCACGTTTATCTTATTCGTACGTTTTAATATTCCCGCAATCCGAAGAGGCCCTTACATGAAAGGCAACAACAAAGCCAAAAGGCTGGATGTGCTTTGTGATTGTCACATTATATTCACACACCCGCTCCACCTACCTTGTTCATGGCATCGGCATTTCGGCTGACTAGCCTTTCATTGTCACATTATATTCACACCCTGCTCCATCCACTTTGTTCATGTCACCGGCATTTCAGGTGACTAGCTGATACGTTTCCAACGTATCTATAATTTTTTATTGTTCCATACTATTATATTATCCATCTAGAATGTTTTATATGCATTTATATGCTATTTTATATGATTTTTGGGACTAACCTATTAACCTAGAGCCCAGTGCCAGTTTCTGTTTTTTCCTTGTTTTTGAGTTTTACAAAAAAGAAATACCAAACGAAGTCCAATTGATGTGCCAATTTTTTATGGACCAAAAGAAGCCCCTGGAGTAAAATAGTTGGGCCAGAAGAATCCAGGGCCATCCACGAGGGTGGAGGGCGCGCCTTAC
>NC_057811.1:90754744-90785310 GCF_018294505.1 Triticum aestivum
ATACAGAAACCTCCAGAAAGAAACCTAGATCGGGAGTTCCACCGCCGCAAGCCTCTGTAGCCACCAAAAACCAATCGGGACCCTGTTCCGGCACCCTGCCGGAAGGGGGATCCATCACCGGTGGCCATCTTCATCATCCCGGCGCTCTCCATGACGAGGAGGGAGTAGTTCACCCTCGGGGCTGAGGGTATGTACCAGTAGCTATGTGTTTGATCTCTCTCTGTCTCTCTCTCTCTCGTGTTCTTGATTCGGCACGATCTTGATGTATCGCGAGCTTTGCTATTATAGTTGGATCTTATGATGTTTCTCCCCCTCTACTCTCTTGTAATGGATTGAGTTTTCCCTTTGAAGTTATCTTATCGGATTGAGTCTTTAAGGATTTGAGAACACTTGATGTATGTCTTGCATGTGCTTATCTGTGGTGACAATGGGATATTCACGTGATCTACTTGATGTATGTTTTGGTGATCAACTTGCGGGTTCAGTGACCTTGTGAACTTTCCGGTAGAAACTTTAGGGCACTCTTTGAAGTTCTTTGTGTTGTTGAATAGATGAATCTGAGATTGTGTGATGCATATCATATAATCATACCCGTGGATACTTGAGGTGACATTGGAGTATCTAGGTGACATTAGGGTTTTGGTTGATTTGTATCTTAAGGTGTTATTCTAGTACGAACTCTAGGATAGATCGAACGGAAAGAATAGCTTCGTGTTATTTTACTACGGACTCTTGAATAGATCGATTAGAAAGAATAACTTTGAGGTGGTTTTGAAGGAAATATGCCCTAGAGGCAATAATAAAGTTATTATTTATTTCCTCATATCATGATAAATGTTTATTATTCATCCTAGAATTGTATTAACCGAAAACATAATACATGTGTGAATACATAGACAAACATATTGTCACTAGTATGCCTCTACTTGACTAGCTCGTTAATCAAAGATGGTTGAGTTTCCTAGCCATGGACATGAGTTGTCATTTGATTAACGGGATCACATCATTAGGAGAATGATGTGATTGAATTGACCCATTCCGTTAGCTTAGCACTTGATCGTTTAGTTTACTGCTATTACTTTCTTCATGACTTATACATGTTCCTATGACTATGAGATTATGCAACTCCCGATTACCGGAGGAACACTTTGTGTGCTACCAAACATCACAACATAAATGGATGATTATAAAGGTGCTCTACAGGTGTCTCCAATGGTACTTGTTGAGTTGGCATAGATTGAGATTAGGATTTGTCACTCCGATTGTCGGAGAGGTATCTCTAGGCCCTCTCGGTAATGCACATCACAATAAGCCTTGCAAGCAATGTGACTAATGAGTTAGTTGCGGGATGATGCATTACGTAACGAGTAAAGAGACTTGACGGTAACGAGATTGAGCTAGGTATTGAGATACCAACGATCGAATCTCGGGCAAGTAACATACCGATGACAAAGGGAACAACGTATGTTGTTATGCGGTTTGACCGATAAAGATCTTCGTAGAATATGTAGGAGCCAATATGAGCATCCAGGTTCCGCTATTGTTTATTGACCGGAGACGTGTCTCGGTCATGTCTACATAGTTCTCGAACCCGTAGGGTCCGCACGCTTAAAGTTCTGTGACGATCGGCATTATGAGTTTTTGTGTTTTGATGTACCGAAGGTAGTTCAGAGTGCCGGATATGATCACGGACATGACGAGGAGTCTCGAAATGGTCGAGTCGGAAAGATCGATATATTGGACGACTATGTTCGGACACCGGGAAGGTTTCGGGAGGTTTCAGACATATACCGGAGTACTGGGGGGTTACCGGAACCCCCCGGGGAGTATATTGGGCCAGATGGGCCTTAGTGGGAGAAGAGGAGGGGCGGCCAGGGCAGCCGCACGCCCCCTCCCCCTCTAGTCCGAATTGGAAAAGGAGGGGGGGCGGCGCCCCCCTTTTTCCTTCTCTTCCTCTCTCCCTTCCTTCCCTTTTCCTACTCCTACTAGGAAAGGAGAAGTCCTACTCCCGATGGGAGTAGGACTCCCCCCTTGGCGCGCCCTCCACCTGGCCGGCCGCCTCCCCCCTAGCTCCTTTATATACGGGGGCAGGGGCACCCCATAGACACAACAATTGATCATTGATCTTTTAGCCGTGTGCAGTGCCCCCCTCCACCATAATCCACCTCGGTCATATCGTAGCGGTGCTTAGGCGAAGCCCTGCGATGGTAGCTTCATCAACATCGTCACCACACCGTCGTGCTAACGAAACTCTCCCTCGAGCTCTACTGGATCATGAGTTCGCAGGACGTCACCGAGCTGAACGTGTGCTGAACGCGGAGGTGCCGTACGTTCGGTACTGAGGATCGGTCGATCGTGAAGACGTACGACTACATCAACCGCGTTGTCATAACGCTTACGCTTAACGGTCTACGAGGGTACGTGGACGACACTCTCCCCTCTCGTTGCTATGCATCACCATGATCTTGCGTGTGCGTAGGAATTTTTTTGAAATTACTACGTTCTCCAACAGTGGTATCAGAGCCAGGATTATGCGTAGATGTTATATGCACGAGTAGAACACAAGTGAGTTGTGGGCGATACAAGTCATACTGCTTACCAGCATGTCATACTTTGGTTCGGCGGTATTGTTGGATGAAGCGGCCCGGACCGACATTACGCGTACGCTTACGCGAGACTGGTTCTACCGACGTGCTTTGCACACAGATGGCTGGCGGATGTCAGTTTCTCCAACTTTAGTTGAACCGAGTGTGGCTACGCCCGGTCCTTGAGAAGGTTAAAACAACACTAACTTGACAAACTACGTTGTGGTTTTGATGCGTAGGTAAGAACGGTTCTTACTCAGCCCGTAGCAACCACGTAAAACTTGCAACAACAAAGTAGAGGACGTCTAACTTATTTTTGCAGGGCATGTTGTGATGTGATATGGTCAAGATATGATGCTATATTTTATTGTATGAGATGATCATGTTTTGTAACAGAGTTATCGGCAACTGGTAGGAGCCATATGGTTGTCGCTTTATTGTATGTAATTGATTTACTTTATCACTAAGCGGTAGCGATAGTCGTAGAAGCAATAGTTGGCGAGACGACAACGATGCTACGATGGAGATCAAGGTGTCGCGCCGGTGACGATGGTGATCATGACGGTGCTTTGGAGATGGAGATCAAAGGCAGAAGATGATGATGAAGGAAATATGCCCTAGAGGCAATAATAAAGTTATTATTTATTTCCTTATATCATGATAAATGTTTATTATTCATGCTAGAATTGTATTAACCGGAAACATAATACATGTGTGAATACATAGACAAACAGAGTGTCACTAGTATGCCTCTACTTGACTAGCTCGTTAATCAAAGATGGTTATGTTTCCTAGCCATAGACATAAGTTGTCATTTGATTAACGAGATCACCTCATTAGGAGAATGACGTGATTGACTTGACCCATTCCGTTAGCTTAGCACCCGACCGTTTAGTATGTTGCTATTGCTTTCTTCATGACTTATACATGTTCCTCTGACTATGAGATTATGCAACTCCCGTTTACCGGAGGAACACTTTGTGTGCTACCAAACATCACAACGTAAATGGGTGATTATAAAGGTGCTCTACAGGTGTCTCCAAAGGTACTTGTTGGGTTGGCGTATTTCGAGATTAGGATTTGTCACTTCGATTGTCGGAGAGGTATCTTTGGGCCCACTCGGTAATGCACATCACTATAAGCCTTGCAAGCATTGTGACTAATGAGTTAGTTGCGGGATGATGTGTTACGGAACGAGTAAAGAGACTTGCCGGTAACGAGATTGAACTAGGTATCGAGATACCGACGATCAAATCTCGGGCAAGTAACATACCGGTGACAAAGGGAACAACGTATGTTGTTATGCGGTCTGACCGATAAAGATCTTCGTAGAATATGTGGGAGCCAATATGGGCATCCAGGTCCCGCTATTGGTTATTGACCGGAGACGTGTCTCGGTCATGTCTACATAGTTCTCGAACCCGTAGGGTCCGCACGCTTAACGTTACGATGACAGTTTTATTGAGTTTTGATGTACCGAAGGAGTTCGGAGTCCCGGATGAGATCGGGGACATGACAAGGAGTCTCGAAATGGCCGAGACGTAAAGATCGATATATTGGACGACTATATTCGGACTTCGGAAAGGTTCCGAGTGATTCGGGTATTTTTCGGAGTACCGGAGAGTTACGGGAATACGTATTGGGCCTTATTGGGCCATACGGGAAAGAAGGAAAAGGGCCTCAAGGGTGGCCGCACCCCTCCCCTTGGTCTGGTCCGAATTGGACTAGGGAAGGGGGGCGCCCCCTTCCTTCCTTCTCTTTTTCCCTTCCTCTTTTCCTATTCCATATGGGAGGTGGAATCCTACTAGGACTAGAGAGTCCTAGTAGGACTCCACACTGGTGCGCCCCCTCCTAGGGCCGGCCTCCTCCTCCCTTGCTCCTTTATATACGGGGGCAGGGGGGCACCCCAGAGACACAACAATTGATCCTTGAGATCTCTTAGCCGTGTGCGGTGCCCCCCTCCACCATATTACACCTCGATAATACCGTTGCGGAGCTTAGGCGAAGCCCTGCGTCGGTGGAATATCATCATCGCCACCACGCCGTCGTGCTGACGAAACTCTCCCTCAACACTCGGCTGGATCGGAGTTCGAGGGACGTCATCGAGCTGAACGTGTGTAGAACTTGGAGGTGCCGTACGTTCGGTACTTGATCGGTCGGATCGTGAAGACGTACGACTACATCAACCGCGTTGTGATAACGCTTCCGCTGTCGGTCTACGAGGGTACGTGGACAACACTCTCCCCTCTCGTTGCTATGCATCACCATGATCTTGCGTGTGCGTAGGAAATTTTTTAAAATTACTACGTTCCCCAACAGTGGTATCAGAGCCAGGTTTTATGCGTTGATGCTATGCACGAGTAGAACACAAGTGAGTTGTGGGCGATATAAGTCATACTGTTTACCAGCATGTCATACTTTGGTTCAGCGGTATTGTGAGATGAAGCGGCCCGGACCGACATTACGCGTACGCTTACGCGAGACTGGTTTCATCGTTGCGAGCACTCGTTGCTTAAAGGTGACCGGCGGGTGTCTGTCTCTCTCACTTTAGTTGAACCGAGTGTGGCTACGCCCGGTCCTTGCGAAGGTTAAAACAACACCAACTTGACAAACTATCGTTGTGGTTTTGATGCGTAGGTAAGAACGGTTCTTGCTAAGCCCGTAGCAGCCACGTAAAACTTGTAACAACAAAGTAGAGGACGTCTAACTTGTTTTTGCAGGGCATGTTGTGATGTGATATGGTCAAGACATGATGTGATATAATTTGTTGTATGAGATGATCATGTTTTGTAACCGAGTTATCGGCAACTGGCAGGAGCCATATGGTTGTCGCTTTATTGTATGAGATGCTATCGCCATGTAATAGTTTTACTTTATCACTAAGCGGTAGCGATAGTCGTAAAAGCAATTATTTGGCGAGACGACAACGATACTACGATGGAGATCAAGGTGTCGCGCCGGTGACGATGGTGATCATGACGGTGCTTCGGAGATGGAGATCACAAGCACGGTGCTTCGGAGATGGAGATCACAAGCACAAGATGATGATGGCCATATCATATCACTTATATTGATTGCATGTGATGTTAATCCTTTATGCATCTTATCTTGCTTTGTTTGACGGTAGCATTATGAGATGATCCTTCATTAAATTATCAAAGTATAAGTGTTCTCCCTGAGTATGCACCGTTGCGAAAGTTTTTCGTGCTGAGACAGCACGTGATGATCGGGTGTGATAGGCTCTACGTTCAAATACAACGGGTGCAAAACAGTTGCACACGCGGAATACTCAGGTTAAACTTGACGAGCCTAGCATATAACAGATATGGCCTCAGAACACGGAGACCGAAAGGTCGAGCGTGAATCATATAGTAGATATGATCAACATAGTGATGTTCACCGTTGAAACTACTCCATCTCACGTGATGATCGGACATGGTTTAGTTGATATGGATCACGTGATCACTTAGAGGATTAGAGGGATGTCTATCTAAGTGGGGGTTCTTAAGTAATATGATTAATTGAACTTAAATTTATCATGAACTTAGTCTTGATAGTATTTTGCAAATTATGTTGTAGATCAATAGCTCGCGTTGTTGCTTCCCTGTTTATTTTTGATATGTTCCTAGAGAAATATTATGTTGAAAAATGTTAGTAGCAAAGATGCGGATTGGATCCGTGACCTGAGGATTATCCTCATTGCTGCACAGAAAAATTATGTCCTTGATGCACCGCTAGGTGACAGACCTATTGCAGGAGCAGATGCAGACGTTATGAACGTTTGGCTAGCTCAATATGATGACTACTTGATAGTTTAGTGCACCATGCTTAACAGCTTAAAATCGGGACTTCAAAGACGTTTTGAACGTCATGGACCATATGAGATGTTCCAGGAGTTGAAGTTAATATTTCAAGCAAATACCCGAGTTGAGAGATATGAAGTCTCCAACAAGTTCTATAGCTAAAAGATGGAGGAGAATCGCTCAACTAGTGAGCATATGCTCAGATTGTCTGGGTACTACAATCGCTTGAATCAAGTGGGAGTTAATCTTCCAGATAAAATAGTGATTGACAGAATTCTCTAGTCACCATCACCAAAGTTAGTAGAACTTCGTGATGAACTATAGTATGTAAGGGATGACGAAAATAATTCCCGAGCTCTTCGCAATGCTGAAATCGACGAAGGTAGAAATCAAGAAAGAGCATCAAGTGTTGATGGTTAACAAGACCACTAGTTTCAAGAAAAGGGCAAAGGGATAGAAGGGGAACTTCAAGAAGAACGGCAAGCAAGTTGCTACTCAAGTGAAGAAGCCCAAGTCCGTACCTAAGCCTGAGACTAAGTGCTTCTACTGCAAAGGAACTGGTCACTGGAGGCGGAACTGCCCCAACTATTTGGTGGATAAGAAGGATGGCAAAGTGAACAAAGGTATATTTGATATACAGATTATTGATGTGTACTTTACTAGTGTTTATAGCAACCCCTCGGTAATTGATACTGGTTCAGTTGCTAAGAGTAGTAACTCGAAACGGGAGTTGCAGAATAAACAGAGACTAGTAAAAGTGAACAAAAGTATATTTGATATACAGATTATTGATGTGTACTTTACTAGTGTTTATAGCAACCCCTCGGTAATTGATACTGGTTCAGTTGCTAAAGAGTAGTAACTCGAAAACGGGAGTTGTAGAATAAACAGAGACTAGTAAAAGGCGAGGTGACGATGTGTGTTGGAAGTAGTTCCAAGATTGATATGATCATCATCGCACACTCCCTGTACTTTCGGGATTAGTGTTGAAACTAAATAAGTGTTATTTGGTGTTTGCGTTGAGCATGAATATGATTTGATCATGTTTATTGCAATACGGTTATTCATTTAAGTTAGAGAACAATTGTTGTTCTGTTTACATGAATAAAAACCTTCTATGGTCATACACACCAACGAAAATGGTTTGTTGGATCTCGATCGTAGTGATACACATAATCATAATATTGAAGCCAAAAGATGCAAAGTTAATAATGATAGTGCAACTTATTTGTAGCACTGCCGTTTAGGTCATATTGGTGTAAAGCGCATGAAGAAACTCCATACTGATGGGATTTTGGAATCACTTGATTATGAATCACTTGATGCTTGCGAACCGTGCCTCATGGGCAAGATGACTAAAACACCGTTCTCCGGTACTATGGAGAGAGCAACAGATTTGTTGGAAATCATACATACAGATGTATGTGGCCCGATGAATATTGAGGCTCGTGGCGGATATTGTTATTTTCTCACCTTCACAGATGTTTTGAGCAGATATGGGTATATCTACTTGATGAAACATAAGTCTGAAACATTTGAAAAGTTCAAAGAATTTCAGAGTGAAGTGGAAAATCATCGTGACAAGAAAATAAAGTCTCTATGATCTGATCGTAGAGAAGAGTATTTGAGTTACGAGTTTGGCCTTTAGTTAAAACAATGTGAAATAGTTTCACTACTCACGCCACCTGGAACACCACAGTGTAATGGTGTGTCCGAACATCGTAACCGTACTTTATTAGATATAGTGCGATATATGATGTCTCTTACCGATCTACCACTATCGTTTTGGGGTTATGCATTAGAGACAGCTGCATTCACGTTAAATAGGGCACCATCAAAATCCGTTGAGACGACGCCTTATGAACTATGGTTTGGCAAGAAACCAAAGTTGTCGTTTCTTAAAATTTTGGGGTTGCGATGCTTATGTGAAAAAGTTTCATCCTGATAAACTCAAACCGAAATCGGAGAAATGTGTCTTCATAGGATACCCAAAGGAAACAGTTGGGTACACCTTCTATCACAGATCTGAAGGCAATACATTCGTTGCTAAGTATGGATCCTTTCTAGAGAAGGAGTTTCTCTCGAAAGAAGTGAGTGGGAGGAAAGTAGAACTTGATGAGGTAACTGTACCTGCTCCCTTATTGGAAAGTAGTTCATCACAAGAAACGGTTCCTGTGACGTCTATACCAATGAGTGAGGAAATTAATGATGATGATCATGAAACTTCAGATCAAGTTGTTACTAAACATTGTAGGTCAACCAGAGTAAGATCCGCACCAGAGTAGTACGGTAATCCTGTTCTGGAGGTTATGTTACTAGACCATGACAAACCTACGAACTATGAAGAAGCGATGGTGAGCCCAGATTCCGCAAAATGGCTTGAGGCCATGAAATCTGAGATGAGATCCATGTATGAGAACAAAGTGTGGACTTTGGTTGACTTGCCCGATGATCGGCAAGCAATAGAAAATAAATGGATCTTCAAGAGGAAGACGGACGCTGATAGTAGTGTTACTATCTACAAAGCTAGACTTGTTGGAAAAAGGTTTTTTGACAAAGTTCAAGGTGTTGACTACGATGAGATTTTCTCACTCGCAGCGATGCTTAAGTCTGTCCGAACCATGTTAGCAATTGTCGCATTTTATGAAATCTGGCAAATGGATAAACAAAACTGCATTCCTTAATGGATTTATTAAAGAAGAGTTGTATATGATGCAACCAGAAGGTTTTGTCAATCCTAAAGATGCTAACAAAATATGCAAGCTCCAGTGATCCATCCATGGACTGGTGCAAGCATCTCGGAGTAGGAATATACGCTTTGATAAGTTGATCGAAGGATATAGTTTTATACAGACTTGCGGTAAAGCCTGTATTTACAAGAAAGTGAGTGGGAGCACTACAACATTTCTGATAAGTATATGTAAGTGGCATATTGTTGATCGGAAATAATGTAGAATTATTCTGCAAAGCATAAAGGAGTTTTTCAAAGAAAGACCTCGGTGAAGCTGCTTACATATTGAGCATCAAGATCTATAGAGATAGATCAAGACGCTTGATAAGTTTTTTCAATGAGTACATACCTTAACAAGATTTTGAAGTGGTTCAAAATGGAACAGTCAAAGAAAGAGTTTCTTGCCTGTGTTACAAGGTGTGAAATTGAGTAAGACTCAAAACCCGACCACGGCAGAAGATAAAAAAAGAATGAAAGTCATTCCCTATGCCTCGGCCATAGGTTCTATAAAGTATGTCATGCTGAGTACCAGATCTATTGTATACCCTACACTGATTTTGGCAAGGGGGTACAATAGTGATCTAGGAGTAGATCACTGGACAGCGGTCAAAATTATCCTTACTGGAATAAGGATATGTTTCTCGATTATGGAAGTGACAAAAGGCTCGTCGTAAAAGGTTACATCGATGCAAGTTTTGACACTAATCTAGATGACTCTAAGTCTCGGTCTAGATACATATTGAAAGTGGGAGCAATTAGCTAGAGTAGCTCCATGCAGAGCATTGTAGACATAGAAATTTGCAAAATACTTACGGATCTGAATGTGACAGACCCGTTGACTAAAATTATCTCACAAGCAAAACATGATCACACCTTAGTACTCTTTGGGTGTTAATCACATAGCGATGTGAACTAGATTACTGACTCTAGTAAACCCTTTGGGTGATGGTCACATGACGATGTGAACTATGGGTGTTAATCACATGGTGATGTGAACTATTCATGTTAAATCACATGGCGATGTGAACTAGATTATTGACTCTAGTGCAAGTGGGAGACTGAAGGAAAAATATGCCCTAGAGGCAATAATAAAGTTATTATTTATTTCCTTATATCATGATAAATGTTTATTATTCATGCTAGAATTGTATTAACCGGAAACATAATACATGTGTGAATACATAGACAAACAGAGTGTCACTAGTATGCCTCTACTTGACTAGCTCGTTAATCAAAGATGGTTATGTTTCCTAGCCATAGACATAAGTTGTCATTTGATTAACGAGATCACCTCATTAGGAGAATGACGTGATTGACTTGACCCATTCCGTTAGCTTAGCACCCGATCGTTTAGTATGTTGCTATTGCTTTCTTCATGACTTATACATGTTCCTCTGACTATGAGATTATGCAACTCCCGTTTACCGGAGGAACACTTTGTGTGCTACCAAACGTCACAACGTAAATGGGTGATTATAAAGGTGCTCTACAGGTGTCTCCAAAGGTACTTGTTGGGTTGGCGTATTTCGAGATTAGGATTTGTCACTCCGATTGTCGGAGAGGTATCTCTGGGCCCACTCGGTAATGCACATCACTATAAGCCTTGCAAGCATTGTGACTAATGAGTTAGTTGCGGGATGATGTGTTACGGAACGAGTAAAGAGACTTGCCGGTAACGAGATTGAACTAGGTATCGAGATACCGACGATCAAATCTCGGGCAAGTAACATACCGGTGACAAAGGGAACAACATATGTTGTTATGCGGTCTGACCGATAAAGATCTTCGTAGAATATGTGGGAGCCAATATGGGCATCCAGGTCCCGCTATTGGTTATTGACCGGAGACGTGTCTCGATCATGTCTACATAGTTCTCGAACCCGTAGGGTCCGCACGCTTAACGTTACGATGACAGTTTTATTGAGTTTTGATGTACCAAAGGAGTTCGGAGTCCCGGATGAGATCGGGGACATGACGAGGAGTCTCGAAATGGCCGAGACGTAAAGATCGATATATTGGACGACTATATTCGGACTTCGGAAAGGTTCCGAGTGATTCGGGTATTTTTCGGAGTACCGGAGAGTTACGGGAATACGTATTGGGCCTTATTGGGCCATACGGGAAAGAAGGAAAAGGGCCTCAAGGGTGGCCGCACCCCTCCCCTTGGTCTGGTCCGAATTGGACTAGGGAAGGGGGGCGCCCCCTTCCTTCCTTCTCTTTTTCCCTTCCTCTTTTCCTATTCCATATGGGAGGTGGAATCCTACTAGGACTAGAGAGTCCTAGTAGGACTCCACACTTGGTGCGCCCCCTCCTAGGGCCGGGCTCCTCCTCCCTTGCTCCTTTATATACGGGGGCAGGGGGCACCCCAGAGACACAACAATTGATCCTTGAGATCTCTTAGCCGTGTGCGGTGCCCCCTCCACCATATTACACCTCGATAATACCGTTGCGGAGCTTAGGCGAAGCCCTGCGTCGGTGGAATATCATCATCGTCACCACGCCGTCGTGCTGACGAAACTCTCCCTCAACACTCGGCTGGATCGGAGTTCGAGGGACGTCATCGAGCTGAACGTGTGTAGAACTCGGAGATGCCGTACGTTCGGTACTTGATCGGTCGGATCGTGAAGACGTATGACTACATCAACCGCGTTGTGATAACGCTTCCGCTGTCGGTCTACGAGGGTACGTGGACAACACTCTGCCCTCTCGTTGCTATGCATCACCATGATCTTGCGTGTGCGTAGGAATTTTTTTGAAATTACTACGTTCCCCAACAGATGATGGCCATATCATATCACTTATATTGATTGCATGTGATGTTTATCCTTTATGCATCTTATTCTGCTTTGTTTGACGGTAGCATTATAAGATGATCTCTCACTAAATTTCAAGGTAAAAGTGTTCTCCCTGAGTATGCACCGTTGCCAAAGTTCGTCGTGCCGAGACACCACGTGATGATCGGGTGTGATAAGCTCAACGTTCATCTACAACGGGTGTAAGATAGTTTTACACACGCAGAATACTCGGGTTAAACTTGACGAGCCTAGCATATGCAGATATGACCTCGGAACACTGAGACCGAAAGGTCGAGCGTGAATCATATAGTAGATATGATCAACATAGTGATGTTCACCATTGAAAACTACTCCATTTCACGTGATGATCGGTTATGGTTTAGTTGATATGGATCACGTGATCACTTAGATGATTAGAGGGATGTCTATCTAAGTGGGAGTTCTTAAGTAATATGATTAATTGAACTTAAATTTATCATGAACTTAGTACCTGATAGTATTTTGCTTCTCTATGTTGTTGTAGATAGATGGCCCGTGCTGTTGTTCCGTTGAATTTTAATGCGTTCCTTGAGAAAACAAAGTTGAAAGATGATGTTAGCAATTACACGGACTGGGTCCGTAACTTGAGGATTATCCTCATTGCTGCACAGAAGAATTACGTCCTGAAAGCACCGTTGGGTGCCAGGCCTGCTGCAGATGCAACTGACGACGTTAAGAACGTCTGGCAGAGCAAAGCTGATGACAACTCGATAGTTTAGTGTGCCATGCTTTACGGCTTAGAACCGGGACTTCAACGACGTTTTGAACGTCATGGAGCATATGAGATGTTTCAGGAGTTGAAGTTAATATTTCAAGTAAATGCCCGAATTGAGAGATATAAAGTCTCCAATAAGTTCTACAGCTGCAAGATGGAGGAGAATAGTTCTGTCAGTGAACATATACTCAAAATGTCTGGGTATAACAATCACTTGATTCAACTGGGAGTTAATCTTCCGGATGATAGTGTCATTGACAGAATTCTTCAATCACTGCCACCAAGCTACAAGAGCTTCGTGATGAACTATAATATGCAAGGGATGGATAAGACAATTCCCGAGCTCTTCGCAATGCTAAAGGCTACGGAGGTAGAAATCAAGAAGGAGCATCAAGTGTTGATGGTCAACAAGACCACCAGTTTCAAGAAAAAGGGTAAAGGGAAAAAGAAGGGGAACTTCAAGAAGAACAACAAACAAGTTGCTGCTCAAGAGAAGAAACCCAAGTCTGGACCTAAGCCTGAGACTGAGTGCTTCTACTGCAAACAGATTGGTCACTGGAAGCGGAACTGCCCCAAGTATTTGGCGGATAAGAAGGATGGCAAGATGAACAAAGGTATATGTGATATACATGTTATTGATGTGTACCTTACTAGAGCTCGCAGTAGCACCTGGGTATTTGATACTGGTTTTGTTCCTAATATTTGCAACTCGAAAGAGAGACTACGGATTAAGCGAAGACTGGCTAAGGACAAGGTGACGATGCGCGTGGGAAATGGTTCCAAAGTCGATGTGATCGTCGTCAGCACGCTACCTCTACATCTACCTCCGGGATTAGTTTAAGACCTGAATAATTGTTATTTGGTGCCAGCATTAAGCAAGAACATTATATCTGGATCTTGTTTGATGCGATACAGTTATTCATTTAAAATCTGAGAATAATGGTTGTTCTATTTATATGAGTAATATCTTTTATGGTCATGCACCCTTGAAGAGTGGTCTATTTGTGTTGAATCTCGATAGTAGTGATACACATATTCATAATGTTGAAGCCAAAAGATGCAGAGTTGATAATGATAGTGCAACTTATTTGTGGCACTGCCGTTTGGGTCATATTGGTGTAAAGCACATGAAGAAACTCCATACTGATGGACTTTTGGAATCACTTGGTACTTGCGAACCATGCCTCATGGGCAAGATGACTAAAACGCCGTTCTCCGGAACAATGGAGCTAGCAACAGATTTGTTGGAAATCATACATACTAATGTACGTGGTCCGATGAATATTGAGGCTCGCGGCGGGTATCGTTATTTTCTCACCTTCACAGATGATTTGACCAGATATGGGTATATCTACTTAATGAAACATAAGTCTGAAATATTTGAAAAGTTCAAAGAATTTTAGAGTGAAGTGGAAAATCATCGTAACAAGAAAATAAAGTTTCTACGATCTGATCGTGGAGGAGAATATTTGCGTTACGAGTTTGGTCTACATTTGAAACAATGCGGAATAGTTTCGCAACTCACGCCACCCGGAACACCACAACGTAATGGTGTGTCCGAACGTCGTAATCATACTTTACTAGATATGGTGCGATCTATGATGTCTCTTACTGATTTACCGCTATCGTTTTGGGGTTATGCTTTAGAGACGGCTGCATTCACGTTAAATAGGGCACCATCGAAATCCGTTGAGACGACGCCTTATGAACTGTGGTTTGGCAAGAAACCAAAGTTGTCGTTTCTTAAAGTTTGGGGCTGCGATGCTTATGTGAAAAAGCTTCAACCTGATAAGCTCGAACCCAAATCGGAGAAATGTGTCTTCATAGGATACCCTAAGGAAACTGTTGGGTACACCTTCTATCACAGATCCGAAGGCAAGACATTCATTGCTAAGAATGGATCCTTTCTAGAGAAGGAGTTTCTCTCGAAAGAAGTGAGCAGGAGGAAACTAGAACTTGATGAGGTAACTGTACCTGCTCCCTTATTGGAAAGTAGTTCATCACAGAAACCGGTTCCCGTGACACCTACACCAATTAGTGAGGAAGCTAATGATGTTGATCATGAAACTTCATATCAAGTTACTACCGAACCTCGTAGGTCAACCAGAGTAAGATCCGCACCAGAGTGGTACGGTAATCCTGTTCTGGAGGTCATGTTACTTGACCAAGGCGAACCTACGAACTATGAAGAAGCGATGGTGAGCCCAGATTCCGCAAAATGGCTTAAGGCCATGAAATCTGAGATGGGATCCATGTATGAGAACAAAGTGTGGACTTTGGTCGATTTGCCCGATGATCGGCAAGCCATAGAGAATAAATGGATCTTCAAGAAGAAGACTGACGCTGACGGTAATGTTACTGTCTACAAAGCTCGACTTGTTGCGAAAGGTTTTCGACAAGTTCAAGGGGTTGACTACGATGAGACTTTCTCACCCATAGCAATGCTTAAGTCTGTCCGAATCATGTTAGCAATTGCCGCATTTTATGATTATGAAATTTGGCAAATGGATGTCAAAACTGCATTCCTGAATGGATTTCTGGAAGAAGAGTTGTATATGATGCAACCGGAAGGTTTTGTCGATCCAAAGGGAGCTAACAAAGTGTGCAAGCTCCAGCGATCCATTTATGGACTGGTGCAAGCCTCTCAGAGTTGGAATAAATGTTTTGATAGTGTGATCAAAGCATATGGATTTATACAGACTTTTGGAGAAGCCTGTATTTACAAGAAAGTGAGTGGGAGCTCTGTAGCATTTCTAATATTATATGTGGATGACATATCGCTGATTGGAAATGATATAGAATTTATGGATAGCACAAAAGGATACTTGAATAAGAGTTTTTCAATGAAAGACCTCGGTGAAGCTGCTTACATATTGGGCATCAAGATCTATAGAGATAGATCAAGACGCTTGATTGGACTTTCACAAAGCACATACCTTGACAAAGTTTTAAAAAGTTCAAAATGGATCAAGTAAAGAAAGGGTTCTTTCCTGTGTTACAAGGTGTGAAGTTGAGTCGGACTCAATGCCCGACCACTGCAGAAGATAGAGAGAAAATGAAAAATGTTCCCTATGCTTCAGCCATAGGCTCTATCATGTATGCAATGCTGTGTACCAGACCTGATGTGTGCCTTGCTATTAGCTTAGCTGGTAGGTACCAAAGTAATCCAGGAGTGGATCACTGGACAACGGTCAAGAACATCCTGAAATACCTGAAAAGGACTAAGGATATGTTTCTCGTTTATGGAGGTGACAAAGAGCTCGTCGTAAATGGTTACGTTGATGCAAGCTTCGACACTGATCCGGACGATTCTAAATCGCAAACCGGATACGTGTTTACATTGAACGGTGGAGCTGTCAGTTGGTGCAGTTCTAAACAAAGCGTCGTGGCGGGATCTATATGTGAAGCGGAGTACATAGCTGCTTCGGAAGAAGCAAATGAAGGAATCTGGATGAAGGAGTTCATATCCGATCTAGGTGTCATACCTAGTGCATTGGGACCAATGAAAATGTTTTGTGACAATACTGGTGCAGCTTTGGCAAAGGAATCCAGATTTCACAAGAGAACCAAGCACATCACGCTTCAATTCCATGCGGGATCAAGTCCAGGTGGGAGACATAGTGATTTGCAAGATAAATACGGATCTGAATGTTGCAGACCCGTTGACTAAGCCTCTTACACGAGTAAAACATGATCAGCACCAAAACTCCATGGGTGTTAGAATCATTACTTTGTAATCTAGATTATTGACTCTAGTGCAAGTGGGAGACTGAAGGAAATATGCCCTAGAGGTAATAATAAAGTTATTATTTATTTCCTCATATCATGATAAATGTTTATTATTCATGCTAGAATTGTATTAACCGGAAACATAATACATGTGTGAATACATAGACAAACATATTGTCACTAGTATGCCTCTACTGG
The DNA here is from genome assembly GCF_018294505.1 of Triticum aestivum. Lineage (NCBI taxonomy): Eukaryota > Viridiplantae > Streptophyta > Magnoliopsida > Poales > Poaceae > Triticum > Triticum aestivum. The sequence goes on from NC_057811.1 coordinate 90,771,340, forward strand.
ACTAGCTCGTTAATCAAAGATGGTTGAGTTTCCTAGCCATGGACATGAGTTGTCATTTGATTAACGGGATCACATCATTAGGAGAATGATGTGATTGACTTGACCCATTCCGTTAGCTTAGCACTTGATCGTTTAGTTTACTGCTATTGCTTTCTTCATGACTTATACATGTTCCTATGACTATGAGATTATGCAACTCCCGATTACCGGAGGAACACTTTGTGTGCTACCAAACGTCACAACTTAACTGGGTGATTATAAAGGTGCTCTACAAGTGTCTCCAATGGTACTTGTTGAGTTGGCATAGATCGAGATTAGGATTTGTCACTCCGATTGTTGGAGAGGTATCTCTGGGCCCTCTCGGTAATGCACATCACAATAAGCCTTGCAAGCAATGTGACTTATGAGTTAGTTGCGGGATGATGCATTACGTAACGAGTAAAGAGACTTGCCGGTAACGAGATTGAGCTAGGTATTGAGATACCGACGATCGAATCTCGGGCAAGTAACATACCGATGACAAAGGGAACAACGAATGTTGTTATGCGGTTTGACCGATAAAGATCTTCGTAGAATATGTAGGAGCCAATATGAGCATCCAGGTTCCGCTATTGGTTATTGACCGGAGACGTGTCTCGGTCATGTCTACATAGTTCTCGAACCCGTATGGTCCGCACGCTTAAAGTTCTGTGACGATCGGTATTATGAGTTTTTGTGTTTTGATGTACCGAAGGTAGTTCGGAGTCCCGGATATGATCACGGACATGACGAGGAGTCTAAAAATGGTCGAGACGTAAAGATCGATATATTGGACGACTATGTTCGTACACCGGAAAGGTTTCGGGAGGTTTCGGACATATACCGGAGTACCGGGGGTTACCGGAACCCCCCGGGGAGTATATTGGGCCAGATGGGCCTTAGTGGGAGAAGAGGAGCGGCGGCCAGGGCAGCCGCGCGCCCCCTCCCCCTCTAGTCCGAATTGGACAAGGAGGGGGGGCGGCGCCCCCCTTTTTCCTTCTCTTCCTCTCTCCCTTCCTTCCCTTCTCCTACTCCTACTAGGAAAGGAGGAGTCCTACTCCCGGTGGGAGTAGGACTCCCCCCTTGGCATGCCCTCCTCCTGGCCGGCCGCCTCCCCCCTAGCTCCTTTATATACGGGGGCAGGGGGGCACCCCATAGACACAACAATTGATCATTGATCTTTTAGCCGTGTGCGGTGCCCCCCTCCACCATAATCCACCTCGGTCATATCGTAGCGGTGCTTAGGCGAAGCCCTGCGACGGTAGCTTCATCAACATCGTCACCACGCCGTCGTGCTGATGAAACTCTCCCTCGAGCTTTACTGGATCGTGAGTTCGCGGGACTTCACTGAGCTGAACGTGTGCTGAACGCGGAGGTGCCGTACGTTCGGTACTGAGGATCGGTCGATCGTGAAGACGTACGACTACATCAACCGCATTGTCATAACGCTTCCGCTTAATGGTCTACGAGGGTACGTGGACGACACTCTCCCCTCTCGTTGCTATGCATCAGCATGATATTGCGTGTGCGTAGGAATTTTTTTGAAATTACTACGTTTTCCAACAGGTTTCGTACCCTACAATAATCTCTTCGTTTGTTCTCCGCTATTAGTGACTTTGGAGTGACTCTTTGTTGCATGTTGATGGATTGTTATATGATCTAATTATGTTATCATTGTTGAGAGAATTTGCACTAGTGAAAGTATGAACCCTAGGCCTTGTTTCCTAGCATTGCAATACCGTTTGTGCTCACTTTTATCATTAGTTACCTTGCTGTTTTTATATTTTCAGATTACAAATACCCATATCTACCATCCATATTACACTTGTATCACCATCTCTTCGCTGAACTAGTGCACCTATACAATTTACCATTGTATTGGGTGTGTTGGGGACACAAGAGACTCTTTGTTATTTGGTTGCAGGGTTGTTTGAGAGAGACCATCTTCATCCTACGCCTCCCACAGATTGATAAACCTTAGGTCATCCACTTGAGGGAAATTTGCTAATGTCCTACAAACCTCTGCACTTGGAGGCCCAACAACGTCTACAAGAAGAAGGTTGTGTAGTAGACATCACTAGCCTTCATGTGTGTCCGGTGGGGGTGTTCTTCCTGTCGAAGCAGGCTCGGCAATGCCACTGCATGGAGTTCAACTGTGAGGTTGGCTAGACCAGGCTTGACGGCAACTCCATTCACCACACTTGTGCTTCAAAGTAGCACCATGATCTTCATGATAGAGAGTCTCCTATGTTGTCACTTTCATATACTAGTGGGAATTTTCGTTATAGAACTTGGCTTGTATATTCCAATGATGGGCTTCCTCAAAGTGCCCTAGGTCTTCGTGAGAAAGCAAGTTGAATGCACACCCACTTAGTTTCCTTTTGAGCTTTCATACACTTATAGCTCTAGTGCATCCGTTGCATGGCAATCCCTACTCACTCACATTGATATCTATTGATGGGCATATCCATAGCCCGTTGATACGCCTAGTTGATGTGAGACTATCTTCCTCCTTTTTGTCTTCTCCACAACCACCATATTCTATTCCACCTATAGTGTGAAAGTTGAAAAAGTTTGAGAATACTAAAAGTATGAAACAATTGCTTGGCTGAAACCGGGGTTGTGCATGATTTAAATATTTTGTGTGATGAAGATAGAGCATAGCCAGACTATACGATTTTGTAGGGATAGCTTTCTTTGGCCATGTTATTTTGAGAAGACATAATTGCTTTGTTAGTATGCTTGAAGTATTATTGTTTTTGTGTCAATATTAAACTTTTGTTTTGAATCTTATGGATCTGAATATTCTTGCCACAATAGAGAAGATTACATTTATAAATATGTTAGGTAGCATTCCACATCAAAAATTCTATTTTTATCATTTACCTACTCGAGGACGAGCAGGAATTAAGCTTGGGGATGCTTGATACGTCTCCAACGTATCTATAATTTTTTATTGTTCCATGCTATTACATTATCCATCTTGGATGTTTTATATGCATTTATATGCTATTTTATATGATTTTTGGGACTAACCTATTAACCTAGAGCCCAGTGTCGGTTTCTGTTTTTTTCCTTGTTTTTGAGTTTTACAGAAAAGAAATACCAAACGCAGTTCAATTGACCTGCCAATTTTTGTGAATTTTGATGGACCAAAAGAAGCCCCCGAAGTAAAAGAGTTGGGCCAGAAGAGTCCCGAGCCATTCACGAGGGTGGAGAGCGCGCCCTACCCCCCTGGGCGCGCCCCCTGCCTCGTGGATAACTCAGAGACCGCCCTCACTTGTTCCCGACGCCAAAAATTCCTATAAATACAGAAACCCCCGAAAAGAAACCCAGATCGGGAGTTCCGTCGCTGCAAGCCTCTGTAGCCACCAAAAACCAATCGGGACCCTGCTCCGGCTCCCTGCCGGAGGGGGCATCCATCACCGGTGGCCATCTTCATCATCCCGGCGCTCTCCATGACGAAGAGGGAGTAGTTCACCCTCGGGGCTGAGGGTATGTACCAGTAGCTATGTGTTTGATCTCTCTCTCTCTCTCTCTCTCTCTCTCTCTCTCTCTCTCTCGTGTTCTTGATGTGGCACGATCTTGATGTAACGCGAGCTTTGCTACTATAGTTGGATCTTATGATGTTTCTCCCCCTCTATCTCCTTGTGATTTAATTGAGTTTTCCCTTTGAAGTTATCTTATCGGATTGAGTCTTTAAGGATTTGAGAACACTTGATGTATGTCTTGTGTGGGATGCCTGTGGTGACAATGGGGTATTCTATTGATTCACTTGATGTATGTTTTGGTGATCAACTTGCGGGTTCCGTGACCTTGAACCTATGCATAGGGGTTGCCACACGTTTTCGTCTTGACTCTCCGGTAGAAACTTTGGGGCACTCTTTGAAGTTCTTTGTGTTGGTTGAATAGATGAATCTGAGATTGTGTGATGCATATCGTATAATCATACCCATGGATACTTGAGGTGACATTGGAGTATCTAGGTGACATTAGGGTTTTGGTTTATTTGTGTCTTAAGGTGTTATTTTACTACGAACTCTAGGGCTGTTTGTGACACTTATAGGAATAACCCAATGGATTTATCGGAAAGAATAACTTTGAGGTGGTTTCGTACCCTACAATAATCTCTTCGTTTGTTCTCCACTATTAGTGACTTTGGAGTGACTCTTTGTTGCACGTTGGGGGACTGTTATATGATCTGATTATGTTATTATTGTTGAGAGAACTTGCACTAGTGAAAGTATGAACCCTAGGCCTTGTTTCCTAGCATTGCAATACCGTTTACGCTCACTTTTACCACTTGCTACCTTGCTGTTTTTATATTTTCAGATTACAAAAACATAAATCTACCATACATATTGCACTTATATCACCATCTTTTCGCTGAACTAGTGCACCTATACAATTTACCATTGTATTGGGTATGTTAGGGACACAAGAGACTCTTTGTTATTTGGTTGCAGGGTTGTTTGAGAGAGACCATGTTCATCCTACGCCTCCCACGGATTGATAAACCTTAGGTCATCCACTTGAGGGAAATTTGCTATTGTCCTACAAACCTCTGCACTTGGAGGCCCAACAACGTCTACAAGAAGAAGGTTGTGTAGTAGACATCACTAGCCTTTATGTGTGTCCGGTGGGGGTGTTCTTCCTGTCGAAGCAGGCTCGGCAATGCCACTGCATGGAGTTCAACTATGAGGTTGGCTAGACCAGGCTTGACGGCAACTCCATTGACAGGCTGCGGAGAGGACGGCCAGCGGTCGACCTCAGCTATAAAAAAGACATTTGCTATAATGTCCGGCTTGCTATAGTGAATTGGCTTGCTATAGTGTGATGGCTCGCTATGACGGAGCGGCCCAGTCGGGAGCACGCCTATGCGAAGCACCGACGGTTTGACGCGACATGTGTCGTATGGGAGTAATGGAAACGAGAGCTCCTAGTCAGCGCTTTAAGCGCCGGTTAGGAAGCCGGCGCTTGCACGCATGCTAGTGGCCCAATATCGTGGCAGCTTGCTCACCCCCTAGTTTTTTTCCTTTTCTTTCTCTAGTTTATTTTTTTTGATTTTTTATCCAGTTGGTCTGCCAGGAAAAAACCCAGCAAGTTTTTCATAGGACTTGTAATTTTGTTGTGAGATTTTAAAACATATACAGATTTGGAAATAGTTCACGAATTTGGAAACAAAGTTCACGGATTTTAATACATGTTCCCGAATTTGCGGATTTGAAAAAAGTTCATGAATATGGACAAAATTCATGAATTCAAAAAAACCCACCGATTTAAATAAGTTTTCTTGAAATTATGGATTTTAAAAAATTCACAAATTTCAAAAAGTTCCCAGATTAATGTGCGGGCCAGGACGCCACTTGTTTTCCCCCCTTCTTTCCTTTTGTTTATTCCTTTTTTTCAATAATTTGGGATATAAAAAAGTTCTAAATTTCATAAAAGAAGGTTACAAACTTTGAGAAAATTAATCATGACTTCAAAAAACTGTTCACAGTTAAGAGAATATTCACGAGTTTGTAAAAAATGTTCACGAAATTAAAAAGTTTTCATGAATTTAAAAAATGTTCATGACTTCAAAAAATGATCACAAGTTGAAAAATGTTCACTATTTACAAAAATTTGTTCGTAAATTTAAAAATGTTTAGATTTTCAAAATTATCTTGGGAATTCGAAAACTTGTTCACGATTTAAGAGAATTTTCAGGAATTTGTAAAAGAATGTTCATGAATTTGACAAATTTCTCGGGAATATTTAACATGATTTCAGAAACAAATGTTCATGGTTTAAGAGAATCTTGACAGATTTATAAAAACAAATTGATGATTTTTAAAAATATGTTCATGAATTTTAAAATTGTTCATCATTTCAGAATAACGTTCACAATTTTTAAAATATTTCACGAATTTGTAGAAAATTGGAAAATAAAAACATAAATGACAAAAGTATAACTGAAAAGAAAAGAAAACAGAAAAAGTAACAAAAAGTAAAAATAAAAAGAAAAAACAGAAAACAATAATTAATAAAAACAGAAAAAACCGTTTTGAAGAAGTTTCTAGAACCTTCCCCAAACCGGTTGGGGTTGAATCCCGGAAATGGCCTGGTCCATTGAAACACCAGCGCACGGTCACTCCGCGGCGATCCGCGCGCCAAGTATGGGGACCTCCTATATGTCGCTCGTTGCTGTAAAGTGTCGGTGTTTCGCACAAGGGAGCCTAACCTGGGCCAGCCCATTTGCAGTGGCACGAGGCGACACGTTCGCGAGATGAAAAAAATGTAAAAGGAGGAGCGCGCTAGCACTGTGCCTCGAACCTGTGACTTCGTACAAGTTCACGCACTGCCCTAGACACTACGACCTATAGCTGGCCAAACGGGCCAGACCAATCAGGCCAGCCCGTGAGCACGCTGGCACGGCCCGCCATGGGCCAAGCACGGCACGGGGTAAACGGGCCAGGCACGGCACGTGGCATGCCTCGGACCATGACTGGGCACGCAGTTCGGCACGGCACAACCTGTTTATTTATTTATTTCAGATTTATATATATATATATATATATATATATATATATATATATATATTCAGAAAACAGCCCAATAGGCCTAAAAAACAGCCCAACGGGTTGAAAATATGCAGCCCAGCGTGCTAAACGTGCCATGGGCTGGCCCGTTTATTAGCTGGGTCATGCCTGGGCTAGAGGACACAGTACGTGGGCCGGCATGGCACGACCTGACTAATAATTGTGCCATGGCAGGCCGTGACGTGCTGGGCCGGCCCGTTTGGCCAACTCTGTTACGACTAACGCAGTTCTTAAAGAAAGAAGCGACAACGGCAAAACTAAATATCACAAAAGTATAGTGCGGGCGGGATATCGCTTGTTTTTTTCCTTCTGTTATTCCTTTTTACAATAATTTGAGATATAAAAAAGTTCTAAATTTCATAAAAGAAGTTACAAACTTTGAGAAATTAATGATGACTTCAAAAAAATGTTCAGGATTTCAAAAAAATGTTCAGGAATGCAAACAATGTTCACAGTTAAGAGAATGTTCACGAGTTTGTAAAATATGTTCACAAATTTTGAAAGTGTTCATGATTACAAACAATGATCGTGAATTTAAGAGAATGTTCACCAATTTGTAAAATCAAATTCATGAATTTAAAAATATGTTCATGAATTTAAAAATTGTTCATCATTTCAGAAAAATTTTCACGAGTTTAAAAATGTTTCAGGAATTTAAATCATTTTAGAAAATTGAAAAGTAAGACTAAAAATGATAAAAGTAAAATAGAAAATAAAAAATAAAATAAAATGGAAAACTTAACAAAAAAGGAAAAGAAAGAAAGAACCACAAATAATAATAAAGAAAACCAGGAAAACCGGTTCAGGGAAGGTTCTAGAAGCTTCCCAAAACCGGTTGGGGGTGAATCCCTATAATGGGTCAGCCCATATAAACGCCAGCACGCGGTTGCTCCGCGGCGTTCCGCGCACCAAATATGGGAATCTCCTATATGCCATTCGTTGCGGCAAAGTGCTACTTCCCACAGGGAGGCCTAAGTTGGGCCGACCCATTTTGCGTTGGCTTGAGGAGTTACGTGTGCTAGATGAAAAGAAGTAATATAAAAAGCGGAGTGCGCTAGCACTGTGCCGCAAACCTACGGCTTTGTACAATTTCGCGCGCGGTCATAGCCACTACGACTGACAACTTCTCAGGTTCAATTTCCAACGCGGTTCTTAAAGAAACAAGCAACAACGGCAAAACTAAAAGTATAGTGCGGGCTAGGATACCGCTTGTTTTTTTCCCTTTCTTACCTTTTTTCAATAATTAAGGATATCAAAAAGTTCTAAATTTTATAAATTTTTGGAAATTAATCATGACATGAAAAAAATGTTTAGGCAATTCGAAACATGTTCAGGTCAAGCGAATGTTCACGAGTTCTTAAAAAGTGTTCATGAATTAAAAAAATATTCATAATTTAGAAAATTGATCTTAAATTTATTAAAAAATGTTCAGGAATTTAAAAAATGGTCATGATTTACAAAAATGTTGGTGAATAGCAAAATGTTTTTGGTTTCAAAAAAATATTTGGGAATTCCGAAAAATGTTCACAATTTAAGAGAATATTGAAGAATGTGTAAAAAATGTTCACAATTTTGACAAGTCCTTGATTTCAAAAACAAATGTTTATGGTTTTAAAAACAAATTTTCATGGTTTTAGAGAATGTTAAAAAAATTTGAAAACAAATTCATAATTTCAAAATATATGTTCATGATTAGAAAAATTGTTCATCATTTAATAGAAATGTTCATGATTTTAAAAATATTTCACGAATTTGAATGATTTTTGGAAATTGGAAAAATAAGAATAAAGGTAACAAAATTTAAACCGAAAAGAAAAGAAAGCAAAAAAGTAGGAAAAAGTGAAAATAAAAATGAAACCATTAAAAGAAAGAAAAACCGAAAAAATAATAAAGAAAAACCGGTTCAGAAAAGGTTCTAAAACCTTCCCAAATCCGGTTGGGGTGAACCCCTAAAATAAGCCGGCCCGCTAAATATTGGGACTTCCTATATGCCGCTCGTTGAGGCAAAGTGACAGCATTTCGCACAGTGGAGCCTAACCTGGGCCGCCTCTTTGGACTGGCACGAGGAGGCACGTTCACGAGATGATTTTTTTACACCGGAATAGCTTCTGAAGGCGGTTTATTATCCAAAGAGTGACATCTTCGGAGCAGCGCTTGGGTCACATCCTTCCCAGATATGGAGAGCTATTTTGGATGGGAGAGACATCATGGTTCAGGGACTCATTCGCCGGATTGGTAATGGGGAAACAACCAAGATATGGGAAGATAGCTGGCTGCCAAGAGAAAACTTAAAGAGGCCAATCACGTCCCTAGTTCCTGATCCACCAAGCAGGGTTTCAGAGTTGATAGATCACACCTCGTCAACATGGAATGTGGACCTGGTGAGATCGGTTTTCATACCGATCGATGCAGCAGCAATCTTACAGATTCCACTCTGCACCCGCCAAGTGGAAGATTTTTGGGCATGGTCAGAAGAAAGAAGGGGTATTTTCTCGGTACGTTCAGCGTATAAGCTGATCCAACGTACAAAGATGAGCAGGGAGGATTGGCTATACGAACAGGGAGGTTCTTCGGCATCTAGTGGCAACAACCAATGCTGGACTGAGCTGTGGCGGATCAAGGTACCTGCTAAACTGAAATTTTTTCTGTGGAGGCTAGCCAGACACACCACACCAACAGCCGCACTCCTACATCACCGAAATATGTCGACGTCCAGCGCTTGCTGCCTATGTGGAGCAGTTGACACATGGCGCCACGCTCTCCTTGAATGCTCGGTTTCCAGAAGCCTTGGGCATTAACAAGCGAAGCAATTCTTGACAAGCTTAATGCCTCTGCAGAAGATAACGCGAAGAGATGGATATTTGCTATGCATGATCTCTTGAACCATGAGGACTTCACTCTTTTTGTGGTCACATTATGTGCAATTTGGGGTGCACGCAGGAAGGCCATGCATGAAGATATTTTCCAGACTCCTTGGGCCATCAATGGTTTCATCCAATCTTATATGGGCGAACCAAGGACTTTACAGAAGCCGACTCATGCATGCAGGACGGCGTCTAGAAGCCGGTCGACCTACTGGATTGCACCTCCGATGGGTTTAGCAAAGCTCAATGCAGATGCTGCTGTTGGAAGAGGTGGAGCGTATGGATCTATGGGAGCGATCTGTAGAAATCAGCATGGCTTGTTTCTGGGAGCCTCAGCTGTTGTTTTCCCCAACCTGTCAGACCCAACTACATTGGAGGCTATGGCCATCAGAGAGGCGTTATCGCTAGCTGACGACCTTTATGAACGGAAGATTCATGTTGCCAGCGATTGCAAAGTTGCAGTGGAAGACATCCATCAGAAGAGCAGAGGGAGTTATGGTGCAATTGTGCATGAAATAGTGCAGCACACGTCTACCTTTCAAACTTGTAATATTAAGCATGAATTTCGTAGCTCGAACTTCGAGGCTCGCAAAGTACGCTTTATCATTAGGAGCTGGCCGCCATGTTTGGTTAGGCCAGCCCAATGGACTTGGTTTCGTCCCTGTAAACGTTGTGACGGAGTAATAAAGCTTTGCAGTTTGTCTAAAAAACCAAGATGATTTTTTTTAAAGAAGAGGAGCGCGCTAGTACCGTGCCTCGAACCGGCGACTTGGTACAATTTCGCCGCTGTCCTAGCCACTACGACTGACTACTTGTCACGTTTACTCTCCAATGCGGTTCTTAAAGAAACAAGCGAAAACGACAAAACAAAAAATCACAAAAAGTATAGTCTGTCTGAGTGATCGATCTGAGGACCGCCTCGAAGCATACAAGGTCGCTAGACATCCTAATTATTAAGATTTGATGCCAAAATTCGCAGCCCTTCTTATATGAATTATAAGCCGAAACAGATTTAAACTTTTTTTGAACGTAATTTTCTTTAAAAAAAGGTATATTGAAACATGAATATTTTCATATTTCTGAGCAAATTTTCAAAAAATCAAACGTTTTTTTATAGCATGAACAAAATTTGAAAACATTAACATTTTTGAATCTGTCAACAAATTTGTAAAATGGGAACATATTTTGAAGTTCCTGAATATTTTTTAATTTGTGAAGAAATTTACCCCAGCATTTTTTTGAATTTGGAATAAATTTTGGAAACATGAACATTTTTTGGATTTAAACAAATTTGGAAAGTGGGAACAATTTTTGAAATGCCGAATCATTTTTTAATTTGGGAACAAAAATTTAAAAATCAAACTTTTTTCGAATATGAAATTCTTTACTTTTTTGAGTTTTTAAACATTTTTTGTAAAAGGAGCGATCAATTTTTGAAAGTATAATCTTTTTTGGGAAAACAGGGAAAAAAGAGCAGGAAAAATAAAGAGGAAAAAGGAAAGGAAACGAAATAGAAAAAGAAACATGACCAAAGAAAAATGGAAAACAAAAAAGAAGCAGAAAAAAGAAACCAGTACATGAACTTTCTAGATGGTTTCTAAAACCGAAAGAAAAACGGCTGAAAAACTCGTACTCCCCCTGTAAAGAGCGTTTATAGATCACTAAAATGGAGTACAAGGTTCGCAAAACCGCGTACTGTTGCGCGAGTTGCTTACTGATAATTGGTCTGGCCCATTTTGTTCGCTGCTCGCTGGCTTAGGATTTTGCCCAAATAGGAGTCACCATGGAAAATAACCCATTGCACTGTACAAAAGCCCAGCCCGAGTAATGAGTCGGCCTTGTGTGTGGTCTGGCCCATTTAGCGACTAGGGTTTCGGGGGGCAACATATTCATCACGCGCCAAGCTCGAGGGGCATGGCCAGCGTCAGCGGCGCCATGTTCAGCATCGGCGTAACCAACCCCGACAAGGGATCGAAGGGGGAGAAGAAGACGAAGAAGGAGAAGAGGAAAGCGAAGGGATCCAAGGAGACAACGGTGGTTGACGCCGGATGCAAGCGTCGGAAGAAGCTGGTGACGCGGCGGTTGAGCCGGGAGCTGCTGGAGTACATCCGCACCAAGGAGGAGCTGGGCTACATGGCGACTGAGACGCCTCGGCCGAGCTTTATACTCGTCCCACAAGACATGTTCGACCAGGAACTCAAAGAACAGATCGCCGCTGAATTCGAGGAGAACCGTGAGTTCGACGCGCACGTCCTCTACCAGTACCGCACCGTGGGCTACGCCGAGATCCAGGAAGAGGTCACCGACGATGAGGAGGAGCAGCAGGTGGCGGGCGACAGCGACAGCGCCATGTGCGGCGTCGGCATCACCAACCCCGAGAAAGGATTGAAGAAGGGGAAGAGGAGGAGGAGGTGAAGGAGATGGTGGCGGGCGACCGACGACGGCATTGCCAAGCGTCCGAAGAAGCATGACATTGACCATCAACAGGAATTGGTACCAACTCAAGACATGTATTTGATGCTTAATGTCCTTCCATATTATACCTTGTGACACTTGTAGTTAGATAAATGACAGCGAGGTTAGCATTTTGGTCGGGCATGATTACGCTGGAGCCTTTCTTTTCTTGTCGTAACTGTAGAAGGACAAGATGTGGGCCACAACCTCAACTATACAAAGGAAACAGGAGGTGGACCCTACACACAAATATACACGTACACAATATACTCAACACCCCCCGCAGTCGAAGCGGCGCCAGTGACGCAAAGACTGGAACGAAACTCCTCGAAGGTGGAAGTTGGCATACCCTTCGTCATCACATCGGCGAACTGTTGTGCAGTCAGCACATGGAGAACCCGAATGCATCCGAGAGCCACCTGCTCGCGCATAAAATGAATGTCCAGTTCAATGTGTTTAGTCCGGCGATGATGAACGGGGTTGGCGGAGAGGTACACCGCGGAAATGTTGTCGCAGTAGACAACCGTAGCCTGGGAGACGTCGTGATGCAGCTCCTGAAGTAACTGTCGTAGCCAGGTGCACTCAGCAACAGCGTTGGCCACAGCTCGGTACTCAGCCTCCGCGCTGGAGCGCGAAACTGTGGGTTGTCGCTTGGACGACCACGAGACGAGGGAAGGGCCGAGGTAGACGCAGTAGCCAGAGGTGGACCGACGAGTATCTGGGCAGCCAGCCTAGTCCGCATCAGAGTAGGCCATCATCTCCAGAGAAGTGGACGCCGTGAGTGTCAGCCCGAGGGTCATCGTGCCACGGATGTAACGGAGGATCCGCTTCACGAGAGTCCAATGGGAGTCACGAGGGGCGTGCATGTGGAGACACACCTGCTGAACAGCATACTGAAGATCCGGTCTGGTGAGAGTCAAATACTGAAGAGCACCGACGATAGACCGGTAGAAAGGAGCATCCGACGCTGGCGAGCCCTCGAGAGCAGAAACCTTGGCCTTCGTGTCAACAGGAGTAGCAACAGGGTGACAGTTGAGCATGCCAGCACGCTCAAGAAGCTCATGCACATACTTCTGCTGATGAAGAAAGAAACCGTCCGGGCGCCGAACGACCTCAATGCCAAGGAAATAATGTAGAGCACCCAAGTCCTTGATGGCAAACTCGTCACGCAGCCGAAGAGTAATCTGCTAAAGAAGACCTGCGGAGGAGGCCGTCAGGATGATGTCATCGATGTAGAGGAGCAAATATGCAGTCGTGTCACCATGGTGATAGACAAACAATGAGGCGTCCGAACGAGTGACGCTGAAACCCAGTATCTGAAGAAACCCGGCGATCCGCTGGTACCAGGCGCGGGGTGCTTGCTTGAGCCCGTAGAGAGATCGGGACAGCAGACACACATGGCCAGGAAGTGAGGCGTCGACAAAACCGGTGGGCTGCTCACAATATACCTGCTCCTCAAGATGGCCGTGGAGAAAGGCATTGGAGACATCCATTTGATGAACAGGCCAACCTCGGGACACCGCGAGCTGGAGGACGGTGCGGATCGTGCCCGGTTTGACAACCGGGGCAAACGTCTCAGTGAAGTCCACTCCAGCACGCTGGCGGAAACCACGAACCACCCAGCGAGCCTTGTAGCGCTCAAGAGTACCATCCGAGCGGGTCTTATGGCGAAAGACCCACTTGCCGCTGATGACGTTGGCGCGAGGAGGCCGGGGAACCAGTGTCCAGGTACGGTTCCGCTGAAGAGCGTCGAACTCTTCCTGCATCGCCGCAAGCCAGTGTGGATCACGAAGGGCTGCGCGAGCGAACGCGGGAAGAGGAGACGGCTCCGCGGTGGAGGCGGCGAGGACATACTCATCGCGCGAGTACCGGAGGCTCGGACGATGAACACCGGTGCGGGCCCGTGTAACAGGGCCAGTCGGCCCATCGGAGACACCGGCGAGGCGGCCGGTGACACGGGCGGCGAAGCCACTGGCGAGGCGGCCGGCGTCGGGGCCGGTGAGGCGGCCGGCGTCGTAGCCAGCGAGGGGGCCGGCGTCAGGGCCAGCGAGGCG
>NC_057811.1:90785752-90797377 GCF_018294505.1 Triticum aestivum
GTCGGGGCCGGCGAGGCGGCCAGCGTCGAGGCAGCCGAAGTAGCGGCCGAGCCAGCAGCGCCCGACCCCGCGGTGCCCGAGTCGGGGGCGGTGGGTGAAGGAGGCGCGCCAGCCGCGCCGTCGGGGTCGGCCGAGGAGGCCGAGGATGCAGGCGCCGGCGTGTTGGGAATCGTAGCATAATTTAAAATTTTCCTACGCTCACCAAGAGTCATCTATGGAGTATACTAGCAACGAGGGGAAAGGAGTGTATCTACATACCCTTGTAGATCGCGAGCGGAAGCGTTCCAATGAACGTGGATGACGGAGTCGTACTCGCCGTGATCCAAATCACCGATGACCGAGTGCCGAACGGACGGCACCTCCGCGTTCAACACACGTACGGTGCAGCGACGTCTCCTCCTTCTTGATCCAGCAAGGGGGAAGGAGAGGTTGATGGAGATCCAACAGCACGACGGCGTGGTGGTGGATGTAGCGGGTCTCCGGCAGGGCTTCGCCAAGCTTCTGCGAGAGAGAGAGAGGTGTTGCAGGGGAGGAGGGGGGCGCCCAAGGCTGTAGGTTGCTGCCCTCCCTCCCCCCCTTTATATAGGCCCATGGGGGGTGCGCCGGCCCTGGGAGATGGGATCTCCAAGGGGGGGCGGCGGCCAAGGGGGGAAGGGGTTGCCTTGCCCCCCAAGGCAAGGGGGAAGCTCCCCCCCACTAGGGTTCCCAACCCTAGGCGCATGGGGGGAGGCCCAAGGGGGGCGCCCCAGCCCACTAAGGGCTGGTTCCCTTCCACTTTCAGCCCACGGGGCCCTCCAAGATAGGTGGCCCCACCCGGTGGACCTCCGGGACCCTTCCGGTGGTCCCGATACAATACAGGTAACCCCCGAAACTTTCCCGGTGGCCGAAACTTGACTTCCTATATATAATTCTTCACCTCCGGACCATTCCGGAACCTCTCGTGACGTCCGGGATCTCATCCGGGACTCAAACAACTTTCGGGTTTCCGCATACATATATCTCTACAACCCTAGCATCACCGGACCTTAAGTGTGTAGACCCTACGGGTTCGGGAGACATGCAGACATGACCGAGACGCCTCTCCGGTCAATAACCAATAGCGGGATCTGGATACCCATGTTGGCTCCCACATGTTCCACGATGATCTCATCGGATGAACCACGGTGTCGAGGATTCAATCAATCCGTATGCAATTCCCTTTGTCAATCGGTATGTTACTTGCCCGAGATTCGATCGTCGGTATCCCAATACCTTGTTCAATCTCGTTACCGGCAAGTCTCTTTACTCGTACCGCAATGCATGATCCCGTGACTAACGCCTTAGTCACATTGAGCTCATTATGATGATGCATTACCGAGTGGGCCCAGAGATACCTCTCCGTCACACGGAGTGACAAATCCCAGTCTCGATCCGTGCCAACCCAACAGACACTTTCGGAGATACCCGTAGTGCACCTTTATAGTCACCCAGTTACGTTGTGACATTTGGCACACCCAAAGCACTCCTACGGTATCCGGGAGTTGCACGATCTCATGGTCTAAGGAAAAGATACTTGACATTGGAAAAGCTTTAGCAAACGAAACTACACGATCTTTTATGCTATGCTTAGGATTGGGTCTTGTCCATCACATCATTCTCCTAATGATGTGATCCCGTTATCAATGACATCCAATGTCCATAGTCAGGAAACCATGACTATCTGTTGATCAACGAGCTAGTCAACTAGAGGCTTACTAGGGACACGTTGTGGTCTATGTATTCACACATGTATTACGATTTTCGGACAATACAATTATAGCATGAATAATAGACAATTACCATGAACAAAGAAATATAATAATAACCATTTATTATTGCCTCTAGGGCATATTTCCAACAGTCTCCCACTTGCACTAGAGTCAATAATCTAGTTACATTGTGATGAATCGAACACCCATTGCGTCCTGGTGTTGATCATGTTTTGCTCTAGGGAGAGGTTTAGTCAACGGATCTGCTACATTCAGGTCCATATGTACTTTACAAATGTCTATGTCTCCATTTTGAACACTTTCACGAATGGAGTTGAAGCGACGCTTGATATGCCTGGTCTTCCTGTGAAACCTGGGCTCCTTCGCAAGGGCAATAGCTCCAGTGTTGTCACAGAAGAGAGTCATCGGGCCCGACGCATTGGGAATCACCCCTAGGTCGGTAATGAACTCCTTGATCCAGACTGCTTCCTGTGCTGCCTCTGAGGCTGCCATGTACTCCGCTTCACATGTAGATCCCGCCACGACGCTTTGCTTGCAACGTTACTGCTCCTCCATTCAAAATATACACGTATCCGGTTTGTGACTTCGAGTCATCCAGATCTGTGTCGAAGCTAGCGTCGACGTAACCCTTTACGACGAGCTCTTCGTCACCTCCATAAACGAGAAACATATCCTTAGTCCTCTTCAGGTACTTCAGGATATTCTTGACCGCTGTCCAGTGTTCCATGCCGGGATTACTTTGGTACCTTCCTACCAAACTCACGGCAAGGTTTACATCAGGTCTGGTACACAGCATGGCATACATAATAGACCCTATGGCCGAGGCATAGGGGATGACACTCATCTTTTCTCTATCTTCTGCCGTGGTCGGACATTGAGCCGTGCTCAACTGCACACCTTGCAATACAGGCAAGAACCCCTTCTTGGACTGATCCATATTGAACTTCTTCAATATCTTGTCAAGGTATGTACTCTGTGAAAGACCAATGAGGCGTCTTGATCTATCTCTATAGATCTTGATGCCTAATATATAAGCAGCTTCTCCAAGGTCCTTCATTGAAAAACACTTATTCAAATAGGCCTTTATACTTTCCAAGAATTCTATATCATTTCCCATCAATAGTATGTCATCCACATATAATATGAGAAATGCTACGGAGCTCCTACTCACTTTCTTGTAAACACAGGCTTCTCCATAAGTCTGTGTAAACCCAAACGCTTTGATCATCTCATCAAAGCGAATGTTCCAACTCCGAGATGCTTGCACCAGCCCATAGATTGAGCGCTGGAGCTTGCACACTTTGTTAGCATTCTTAGGATCGACAAAATCTTCCGGCTGCATCATATACAACTCTTCCTTAAGGAAGCCGTTAAGGAATGCCGTTTTGACGTCCATCTGCCATATCTCATAATCATAGTATGCGGCAATTGCTAACATGATTCGGACGGACTTCAGCTTCGCTACGGGTGAGAAAGTCTCATCGTAGTCAACCCCTTGAACTTGTCGATAACCCTTAGCGACAAGTCGAGCTTTGTAGATGGTCACATTACCATCCGCGTCCATCTTCTTCTTAAAGATCCATTTGTTTTCTATGGCTCGCCGCTCATCGGGCAAGTCAGTCAAAGTCCATACTTTGTTTTCATACATGGATTCTATCTCGGATTTCATGGCTTCTAGCCATTTGTCGGAATCCGGGCCCGCCATCGCTTCTTCATAGTTCGAAGGTTCACCGTTGTCTAACAACATGATTTCCAGGACAGGGTTGCCGTACCACTCTGGTGCGGAACGTGTCCTTGTGGACCTACGAAGTTCAGTAACTTGATCCGAAGCTTCATGATCATCATCATTAACTTCCTCCCCAGTCGGTGTAGGCACCACAGGAACATTTTCCCGCGCTGCGCTACTTTCCGGTTCGGAAGGGGTGACTATCACCTCATCAAGTTCCACTTTCCTCCCACTCAATTCCTTCGAGAGAAACTCCTTCTCCAGAAAGGACCCGTTCTTGGCAACGAAGATCTTGCCTTCGGATCTGAGGTAGAAGGTATACCCAATAGTTTCCTTAGGGTATCCTATGAAGACGCATTTTTCCGACTTGGGTTCGAGCTTTTCAGGTTGAAGTTTCTTGACATAAGCATCGCATCCCCAAACTTTTAGAAACGACAGCTTAGGTTTCTTCCCAAACCATAATTCATACGGTGTCGTCTCAACGGATTTCGACGGAGCCCTATTTAAAGTGAATGCGGCAGTCTCTAAAGCATAGCCCCAAAATGAGAGCGGTAAATCGGTAAGAGACATCATAGATCGCACCATATCCAATAGAGTGCGATTACGACGTTCGGACACACCATTTCTCTGAGGTGTTCCAGGCGGCGTGAGTTGTGAAACTATTCCACATGTCCTCAAGTGTGCACCAAACTCGTGACTTAAATATTCTCCACCACGATCTGATCGTAAGAATTTTATTCTCCTGTCACGTTGATTCTCAACCTCACTCTGAAATTCCTTGAACTTTTCAAAGGTTTCAGATTTGTGTTTCATTAGGTAGACATACCCATATCTACTTAAATCATCGGTGAGAGTGAGAACATAACGATATCCTCCGCGAGCCTCAACACTCATTGGACCGCACACATCGGTATGTATGATTTCCAATAAGTTGGTTGCTCGCTCCATTGTTCCGGAGAACGGAGTCTTGGTCATCTTACCCATGAGGCATGGTTCGCATGTGTCAAATGATTCGTAATCAAGAGACTCCAAAAGTCCATCTGCATGGAGCTTCTTCATGCGCTTGACACCAATGTGACCAAGGCGGCAGTGCCACAAGTATGTGGGACTATCGTTATCAACTTTACATCTTTTGGTATTCACACTATGAACATGTGTAACATCACGTTCGAGATTCATCAAAAATAAACCATTGACCAGCGGGGCATGACCATAAAACATATCTCTCAAATAAATAGAACAACCATTATTCTCGGATTTAAATGAGTAGCCATCTCGAATTAAACGAGATCCAGATACAATGTTCATGCTCAAAGCTGGTACTAAATAAAAATTATTGAGGTTTAAAACTAATCCCGTGGGTAGATGCAGAGGTAGCGTGCCGACGGCGATCACATCGATCTTGGAACCATTCCCGACGCGCATCGTCACCTCGTCCTTTGCCAGTCTCCGTTTATTCCGTAGTTCCTGCTTTGAGTTACAAATATGAGCAACCGCACCGGTATCAAATACCCAGGAGCTACTACGAGTACTGGTAAGGTACACATCAATTACTTGTATATCACATATACCTTGGGTGTTGCCGGCCTTCTTGTCAGCTAAATATTTGGGGCAGTTCCGCTTCCAGTGACCACTTCCCTTGCAATAAAAGCACTCAGTCCCGGGCTTGGGTCCATTCTTTGACTTCTTCCCAGTAACTGGTTTACCGGGCGCGGCAACTCCCTTGCCGTCCTTCTTGAAGTTCTTCTTACCCTTGCCCTTCTTGAACTTGGTGGTTTTATTCACCATCAACACTTGATGTTCTTTTCTGATCTCCCCTTCCGCTGATTTCAGCATTGAATATACCTCGGGAATGGTCTTTTCCATCCCCTGCATATTGTAGTTCATCACAAAGCTCTTGTAGCTTGGTGGAAGCGACTGGAGGATTCTGTCAATGACCGCGTCATCCGGGAGATTAACTCCCAGCTGAGACAAGCGGTTGTGCAACCCAGACATTCTGAGTATGTGCTCACTAACAGAACTGTTCTCCTCCATTTTACAGCTGAAGAACTTGTCGGAGACATCATATCTCTCGACCCGGGCATGAGCTTGAAAAACCAGTTTCAGCTCCTCGAACATCTCATATGCTCCATGTTTCTCAAAACGCTTTTGGAGACCCGGCTCCAAGCTGTAAAGCATGCCGCACTGAACGAGGGAGTAATCATCAGCACGTGATTGCCAAGCGTTCATAACGTCTTGGTTCTGTGGGATTGGTGCATCACCTAGCGGTGCTTCTAAGACATAATCTTTCTTGGCTACTATAAGGATGAGCCTCAGGTGCCGGACCCAGTCCGTATAGTTGCTGCCATCATCTTTCAGCTTGGTTTTCTCTAGGAACGCGTTGAAATTGAGGACAACGTTGGCCACTTGATCTACAAGACATAGTGTAAAGATTTTAGACTAAGTTCATGATAATTGAGTTCATCTAATCAAATTATTTAATGAACTCCCACTCAGATAGACATCCCTCTAGTCATCTAAGTGAAACATGATCCGAGTTTAACTAGGCCGTGTCCGATCATCACGTGAGACGGACTAGTCAAGATCGGTGAACATCTTCATGTTGATCGTATCTTCTATACGACTCATGCTCGACCTTTCGGTCCTCCGTGTTCCGAGGCCATGTCTGTACATGCTAGGCTCGTCAAGTCAACCTAAGTGTATTGCGTGTGTTCCGAGGCCATGTCTGTACATGCTAGGCTCGTCAACACCCGTTGTATTCGAACGTTAGAATCTATCACACCCGATCATCACGTGGTGCTTCGAAACAACGAACCTTCGCAACGGTGCACAGTTAGGGTGAACACTTTCTTGAAATTATTATAAGGGATCATCCTACTTGCTACCGTCGTTCTAAGCAAATAAGATGCAAAAACATGATAAACATCACATGTAATCAAATAGTGACATGATATGGCCAATATCATTATGCTCCTTTGATCTCCATCTTCGGGGTACCATGATCATCTTTGTCACCGGCATGACACCATGATCTCCATCATCATGATCTCCATCATTGTGTCTTCATGAAGTCGTCACGCCAACGATTACTTCTACTTCTATGGCTAACGCGTTTAGCAACAAAGTAAAGTAGTTTACATGGCGTTATTCAATGACACGCAGGTCATGCAAAATAATAAAGACAACTCCTATGGCTCCTGCCGGTTGTCATACTCATCGACATGCAAGTCGTGATTCCTATTACAAGAATATGATCAATCTCATACATCACATATATCATTCATCACATCTTCTGGCCATATCACATCACATAGCACTTGCTGCAAAAACAAGTTAGACGTCCTCTAATTGTTGTTGCAAGTTTTTTACGTGGTTTGTAGGTTTCTAGCAAGAACGTTTCTTACCTACGTATGACCACAACGTGATTTGCCAATTTCTATTTACCCTTCATAAGGACCCTTTTCATCGAATCCGTTCCGACTAAAGTAGGAGAGACAGACACCCGCTAGCCACCTTATGCATCTAGTGCATGTTAGTCGGTGGAACCTGTCTCACGTAAGTGTACGTGTAAGGTCGGTCCGGGCCGCTTCATCCTACAATGCCGCCGAAACAAGAAAAGACTAGTAGCGGCAAGAAGAATTGGCAAACTCAACGCCCACAACTTCTTTCTGTTCTACTCGTGCATAGTAACTACGCATAGACCTGGCTCATGATGCCACTGTTGGGAATCGTAGCATAATTTAAAATTTTCCTATGCTCACCAAGATGCATCTATGGAGTCTACTAGCAACGAGGGGAAAGGAGTGCATCTACATACCCTTGTAGATCGCGAGCGGAAGCGTTCCAATGAACGTGGATGACGGAGTCGTACTCGCCGTGATCCAAATCACCGATGACCGAGTGCCGAACGGACGGCACCTCCGCGTTCAACACACGTACGGTGCAGCGACGTCTCCTCCTTCTTGATCCAGCAAGGGGGAAGGAGAGGTTGATGGAGATCCAACAGCACGACGGCGTGGTGGTGGATGTAGCGGGTCTCCGGCAGGGCTTCGCCAAGCTTCTGCGAGAGAGAGAGAGGTGTTGCAGGGGAGGAGGGAGGCGCCCAAGGCTGTAGGTTGCTGCCCTCCCTCCCCCCCTTTATATAGGCCCCTGGGGGGGTGCGCCGGCCCTGGGAGATGGGATCTCCAGGGGGGCGGCCAAGGGGGGAAGGGGTTGCCTTGCCCCCCAAGGCAAGGGGGAAGCTCCCCCCTAGGGTTCCCAACCCTAGGCGCATGGGGCGAGGCCCAAGGGGGGCGCCCCAGCCCACTAAGGGCTGGTTCCCTTCCACTTTCAGCCCACGGGGCCCTCCGGGATAGGTGGCCCCACCCGGTGGACCTCCGGGACCCTTCCGGTGGTCCCGGACAATACCGGTAACCCCCGAAACTTTCCCGGTGGCCGAAACTTGACTTCCTATATATAATTCTTCACCTCCGGACCATTCCGGAACCTCTCGTGACGTCCGGGATCTCATCCGGGACTCCGAACAACTTTCGGGTTTCCGCATACATATATCTCTACAACCCTACCGTCACCGGACCTTAAGTGTGTAGACCCTACGGGTTCGGGAGACATGCAGACATGACCGAGACGCCTCTCCGGTCAATAACCAACAGCGGGATCTGGATACCCATGTTGGCTCCCACATGTTCCACGATGATCTCATCGGATGAACCACGGTGTCGAGGATTCAATCAATCCGTATGCAATTCCCTTTGTCAATCGGTATGTTACTTGCCCGAGATTCAATCGTCGGTATCCCAATACCTTGTTCAATCTCGTTACCGGCAAGTCTCTTTACTCGTACCGCAATGCATGATCCCGTGACTAACGCCTTAGTCACATTGAGCTCATTATGATGATGCATTACCGAGTGGGCCCAGAGATACCTCTCTGTCACACGGAGTGACAAATCCCAGTCTCGATCCGTGCCAACCCAACAGACACTTTCGGAGATACCCGTAGTGCACCTTTATAGTCACCCAGTTACGTTGTGACGTTTGGCACACCCAAAGCACTCCTACGGTATCCGGGAGTTGCACGATCTCATGGTCTAAGGAAAAGATACTTGACATTGGAAAAGCTCTAGCAAACGAAACTACACGATCTTTTATGCTATGCTTAGGATTGGGTCTTGTCCATCACATCATTCTCCTAATGATGTGATCCCGTTATCAATGACATCCAATGTCCATAGTCAGGAAACCATGACTATCTGTTGATCAACGAGCTAGTCAACTAGAGGCTTACTAGGGACACATTATGGTCTATGTATTCACACATGTATTACGATTTCCGGACAATACAATTATAGCATGAATAATAGACAATTACCATGAACAAAGAAATATAATAATAACCATTTATTATTGCCTCTAGGGCATATTTCCAACACGGCGTGGGAGCGCGAGGACGGCCAAAGCCCGGAGGCGGTCCACGGGTCGAACGGGGCCGTCCACCTGACAGAGTCGCCGGAGGGCCGCCGGTGGCCGGCGGTGACGAGGCGACAAGAGGTACCTGCTGCTGAAACGGAAACACCATCTCATCAAAGTAAACGTGTCGGGAGGTGAAAACACGATGTGAGACGGGATCATAGCAGCGGTAGCCCTTAGTGTTAGGTGGGTAGCCGAGAAAGATGCAGGCGACCGAGCGGGTGCAAGCTTATGAGGCGCAGTAGCGGCGATGCTGGGGTAGCAAAGGCAGCCGAAGATGCGAAGCTCATCATAAGAGGGTGGTGCACCGAAGAGAAGGTGATGGGGGTGCAAAGTTCCCGCGAGTCCGACATGGACGGATGTTAATGAGGAGTGAAGCGGTGGCGAGAGTGTCAGGCCAAAAGCACGGAGGCACATTGGCATGAAAGAGAAGGGTCCGAACGCAGTCATTGAGAGTGCGAAGGATACGCTCGGCGCAACCGTTCTGCTGCGAGGTGTACGGACAAGTGAGACGAAAAGTCGTGCCATGTGTGGTGAGGAGAGTACGAACAGCGAGGTTGTCGAACTCCTTCCCGTTATCTGTCTGCAACGCGAGAATGGGACGACCAAACTGCGTGAGAACATAGGAGTAGAAGGCGGCGAGAGTGGATATAGCATCCGACTTGCGGCGCAACGGGAATGTCCACACATAATGCGAGAAATCATCAAGTATGACAAGATAATAAAGAAAACCCGTATTACTGGCAACAGGAGAGGTCCAAACATCACTATGAATTAACTCAAACGGGTACGATGCAACATGAGAAGAACCCTAAACGGTAGACGAGCATGTTTGCCGAGGCGACATGCATGACACGAGTTATCCTCGTTCTTATGACACGTGAAAGAGAAACTCCGAAGTATATGGCGAAGTGTGGCAGGATTAGGATGACCCAAGCGAGCGTGCCAAAGATCCACTCCGGTGGCGAGAGCGACAGGGGCAGCGGAGGTGGTGGAGGTGGCGGAGTGAACCGGGTACAGCTCGTCAGGGCTGTCACATCGGTGGAGCACCATCCACGTGCGAGCGTCCTTAACAGAAAAACCACATTCGTCAAATTCAACGGTAACAGGATTTTCACGTGTAAGAGAACGAACAGAAACAAGATTTTTGATAAGCTCAGGAGAAACTAAGACATTAGACATGGATATTGGAGTGGAGTTAGACGGAAAATATGCATGACCTATATGGGTGATAGGAAGAGAGGAGCCGCCACCGACGGTGATACGGTTGGAAGAATGGACGGGATATGAGGTGTGAAGGTTACCGGGATAAGCCGCCATGTGAGCGGTGGCCCCGGTGTCCATGTACCAGTCGCCGCCGCCGGTGTAGCTGGACGGGGAAGGAGCGGTGTGAAGAGCCGCCAGAAGGGCCGGGTCCCACGGCGCCGGTGGGAGAGGCTGCGGCGGGGTCGTTAGGGGCAGCAGCGGCAGCCCGCCTGGCTGCGGCTGCTGGCCGTAGGGCGCCGCATAGGGCTGCGGCGCGGCGTAGAACGCCTGGTGCGACGGTGGCCGGGCGCCGAGAATACCCGGGGCAGGAGCACGGGGAACCGGCATGGAGTAAGCGTGCACAACGTCGGTCCATGGGTTCTAACCGGCGTACCACGGGGCCGGCTGGTAGGCCGGCTGCGGCGGGCGGGGTGCTCCTCCCTGAGCGCCTGCGCCCCCTGCTTGCGGCCGCCGCGACGGCCGCCACGACGACCCCCTCCATTAGCCGCCGGCTGGGGCGGCGGGAAGGGAGCGGCCGGGGCGGGCAGGAAGCCTGGCAGGAAGGCAGGCGCCGCTGGCTGGGGCGGCGTCGGGCGCGGTGGTGGCGGGGCTTGACCCCCGCGGGTGCCGGCGACAAGGGCGGTGTGGGTCGCGCGAGTCCGCACCATCCGCATCCGGCGCTCCTCCAACTTGAGGTACGCGACCACCTTAGCGAAGGTAGGCTCCGGGATGAGGGTGAGGTTGGAGGCGGTGTTCCCAAAATCCTCGTTGAGGCCGGCGGTGAGGGTGCTGATGAGGAGCTCGTCGCCGATCGTCTCGCTGAGATCACGGAGCTCATCGGCAAGCTTCTTGAGGCGCATGCAAAAATCATCGATGGACGAGTCAAGTTGCTGGCACCCATAAAACTCACCATGGAGAAGGACCTTGCGCTGCAGCCGGTTGTCGGTGAAGAGGCCGTTGAGCTTGGTCCAGACCGCGTAGGCGTCGTCGTTGTCATCCACCACGGTGTGGAAGAGGTCGCTGGAGATGGTGAGGTAGAACCAGCGGATGATGGTGGCGTCGAGGATCATCCACTCCTCGTCGTTGATCATGAGCGCCGAGTCCACGGTGCCGTCCACGTGGCCGTGCAGGAGGTACTCACGGAACATGAGCGAAAAATACCGCTTCCAAGCGGAGTAGGACGCGGTGTTTTGATCAAGCTTCACCGGGACACGCTCATGGATGTTGAGGTCGCGGACGAGGGTGACATCGGGACCGTCGAACGGGTTCGAGACGGTGGAGGAGGAGGAGCTCATGGCTAGGGTTTTGGGTTCGGGCGCGGGTTGGAGGGTTGGAGGGTGGCGGCGGGGTGCGAGTTGGAAGGTGGCGCGGGTAGGGTTCGCGGCGGGTGAGAGGTGGCGGCGGTGGTGCGGGAGAGAAGGCAGTGGCGGATGCGGGG